>NC_133139.1:10392513-10696680 GCF_048418815.1 Hemitrygon akajei | reverse complement strand
GCCGTTCTCCTCTGACCTCTCTCATTAACAAGGCGTTTTCACCCACAGAATTGCTGCTCACTGGATGTCTTTTGCTTCTTAAACCAGTCTCCATAAACTCTACAGAGTGTCGTGTGTGAAAATCCAAGCAGAGCGCAATTTGTGAGATACTCAAACCTGTCTGGCACCAACAGTTGTTCCACAGTTAAAGTCACTTAGATCACATTTCTTCTCCACTCTGATGTTTAATGTGAACAACAACTGAACGTCTTGACCATGTCTCAATGGTTTTATGCACCGAGTTGCTGCCACATGATTGGCTGATTAGATATATTTAATATATATTAGATATATGGATATAACCAGCAGGTGTACATGTGTACCTAATAAAGTGGCCACAGAGTGTAGATACTGTATATCAATAGAGCCCCTCAAGCTGGCTCTACCGTTCAATAATATCCTAGCTGACCGTATCGTTGGAGGATACCTTCCTGCCTCATTCCATAAATCCCGCTTCATCTCTAGTCCAAACATCTCTCACAGACTTGAAGGTATTTTCAACCCACCCCTTCCACTCTCTCTAAACGTTATTTGAACTCATCTGCTGAACATCCTTTCCTGGACCCATACCAGATACTTTTGCAAACAGTTTCTTCTCCTCAGGAACTATCTATCCCTCTTTCAAACGCACTGGCCCAAGTCCCCTTCCAGAAAAGCTACACCTTACACACTTCTCCACCTCCAAGTCCTTTCTTCGTACGACTTCTGCATGCACTAGGCCTTCAAGTGTGTTATTTGCTGCTTGACACCAGTTGCTCGACGTCATTAGCAATGAGAGAGGGGAAGGCATCAACTCTGCCTCACATTATGTTCCTCACCTCAACAGTGTGCTTGGTGGATTTAGGAATTGTTAAGAAACCCACCTAAATCTACCACAGTCAAGATTGATCTGTCGGTCTTTTTAAACCCACTTCACACATCCTCTGGCTGTGACAGCTCCTACTTTCCCAGGACTTACAAGTACAAGAAATTCCCATGGCAACCAAGTGGCCAACTTTTCATGACCTTAAGGTCTTTTGGTTTGGGTGTGCCCCAAATCTGCGTTTAGGACAACACCAGATGTGGTCTAACAACAGGTTTATGCTCGTTCAACACACTTGCTCTTTTTCTGTATTTCTTTGAAACAATACAGTGCAAAGCTCCTTACGCTTTATGAGGGGTATAGAGAGAGTAAATGGAAGCAGGTGTTTTCCACTGAGACTGGATGAGACCAGAACTGGAGGTCATGGATTAAGAGTGAAAGGTGAAATATTTAAGGGGAACATGACAGGGAATTTTCTTCATTAAGAAGTGGTGAGAGTGTGGAATGAGCTTCCCACAGAAATGGTAGATGCAGATTTGATTTCCACATTTAAGAGAAATTTTGCTAAGGACATGGATGGGATGGGATGGGATGGAGGGCTGTAGTCCAGATGCAGATCGAAGGAACCAGGCAGAATATTATTTCTGTGAGTCTATGATTTCAGCATAATTGCTTAACGGTCTTAAACCCTTGTTCTCCCATCTTTAAGACCTGATCACATTATGTGTTGGGAAGGCAATAGTTTAAACATATTTTTATCTTATTTAGAGATATAGTGCAGAACAGGCCCTTCTGGCCTCCCGAGCCACGCCACCCAGCAACCCACTGATTATACGCTAGCTTAATCACAGGACAATTTACAATGACCAATTAACCTAGTAACCGGTACGTCTTTGGACTGTGGGAGGAAACCAGAGCACCCGGAGGAAACCCACGCGGTCATGGGAAGGACGTACTGACTTGCTTACAGAGGACACTAGATTTGAAATCCAAACTCCAGCTCCCCGAGCTGTAATCGTGTTATCCCAGCTGCAATGCTACTGTGATGGCCATGTGCCTAATCGTGAGGAGTGAACATCTGGAGAACAACGTTTACAAAAGGCCTTTAAAACATACCAACCCCTTGTATCCAAGGGAACATCGCTGGTTAGATTTCGCATGTTAACAATAACAATAATAATAATAATTAAAAACAGTGGTGGTTGTCCATCATGTCTGACTATGAAAGGAAAACCTGTGTGAGAGATCTCGCTTTAAAAGAGGAAAAGCACTGGGGCAGTCCCACTCTCTCAACCTCAGAAGTCCTGCTACAGTGGTACGAACAAACATCAATAGTTATAATAATAATATTAATTACAGTCTACAAATTATATTACAACCAATCCATTATTTTAGACAGGACAATCCATAATAACCGTCCAGATGAACAAGTAACTTATTTAATAGATATCGCCATTCCAGACACACATAACGAACAGAAATCAATAAGTGAAAAGCACCAGAAATATGCTGGATTAAAAGAGGAAATTGAAAGACTACGGGTCACGAACAGGGTATACATTGTCCCAATAGTAATATCTATGACTGGTATCATATCAAAGGCATTATACAATGGCATTAAACAATTAGGCCCGCACAGTATATTTATGTAAATCTCCAGAAAACCACAATACTAAACCCCACCAGAATAGTCCAAAAGTTCCTAGCGATTGAGAAATGAGTGTGTCTGGTTATACCCGTACCTCAAGTTTTACCGGCTTGAGCTGAGAGAAAATACAAAGACATTAATAATAATATAATTAGGTTCTCATAGCTTGGGGCAGGTGTGGGGTAGTGGAGATAAGCAACCACTACCTATTAAATGCTCCCCAATAGCGAGACTCAGCACTGAACTGGCACATCTGTGGACTCACTTTCAGGAACTCTGCACTCAAGTTCTCTGTATTTTTTTAAATTGTTTTCACAACTTGATTTGTTCTTTTTTCTCATGTCAGTCTTTATTGTGTGTAGTTTTTCATGAGTTACTTCCTTTCAACTATCAGGCTCCTGAACCAAAGGGGATAACTACCCTCAACTTCACTCACCCCATCATTGAAATGTTCTCACTTTCAAGGACTCTTCATCTCATGTTCTCGAGATTTATTGCTTGTTTATTTATCATTATTCCTTTTGTATTTGCACAGTTTGTTGTCTTCTGCACTTTGGTTGAACGCTCTAGTTGGGCAGTCCGTCACTGATTCTGTTATGGTTATTATTCTATAGATTTTTTGAGTATGCCCACAAGAAAATGAATCTCAGGGGTGTATATGGTGACATATATGTACTTTGATAATAAATTTACTTTGAACTTTCTTTGTTTTGTGCCTGCCTGCAAGAAGGTGAGCCTCAAGGTTGTATGTGGCATTTCGGATTTGAACTTTGAACTCCGAACTCCAAACGCCCCATGCTGCAATAGCATTGCGCTAACCGCTACACTACCGTAGTGCCCTAATTAGAGAGCAATAGTGAAGCACCAGAATTATCTTTAGCCTTATACTGACTGGAAAATAACATGTATTTCAGTGTCAATTATTATTGAGTGCTTTAATAATAAAAGTGAGAGCACTTGGAACTGAAGGTAACATTGGTGTGGGTAGGGAATTGGTTCAGAGAGAGAAGATAGAGAGTACAGATAATGGTAATGCATTCAAATTGGCAGGATGGGACTAGCAGTGTCCCCAGTGATCTGCACTGAGGCCTCAGCTTTGCGCTGCATTTATAAATGACAAAGACAAAGGAACAGAGAGTTATATATCTAAGTTTGCTGGTATGGTAAACAGCGTAGTTGGGAGCTGAAAATTTCAGGGGGAATGTAAAGTGAAAATGCTGGAAAATTCCACGGCCCAGGAAGCAGTTGTGGACAGAGAAACAGAACTACTTGTTATTTTTTTATTGAGATAGGACATTCTGGGTGTTGGAGCCACGCTGCCCAGCAACACCCCAATTTAACCCCAGCCTAATCACGGGACAACTTACAACGACCAATTCACCTACCAGGTCTTTGGAATGTGGAAGGAAACTGGAGCACCCGGAGGAAACCTGCAGAGTCACAGGAAGAATGCACAAACTCCATACAGGTAGCTGCAGGAATTGAACCCAGGTCTCTGGTACTGTAAAGTTTTGTGCTAACCACTACGCTACCGTGCTATTCCTAACAAATGTCAAAGTAAATTTATTATCAAAGTACGTATACGTGGCCATATACAACTCTGAGATTCATTTTCTTACAGGCATTCGCAGTAAAACAAAGAAATACAACAGAATCGATGAAAAACTACACACAGCGACTGACAAACAACCAATATGCAAAAGATGACAAACCATGCAAATGTAAAAACAGCCCAAATAATAATGAATAATATCAATAGTAAATAATATTGAGAACACGAGTTGTTGAGTCTTTGCAAGTGAGTCCATAGGTCGTGGAATCAGTTCAGTGTTGAGGTGAGTGAACATATCTACGCTAATTCAGAAATAATAATAATAAATAAATAAGGAATAAATATCAAGAAAATAAAATGAACTGTCCTTGAAAATGAGTTCATCTCATTTTCTCAGTAAAGGGGCAAGCAAATTTGAGTGAAGTTATCTTCTTTGGTTCAAGAGCCTAATGGTTGAGGGATAATGGCAGTCCCTGAATCTGGTTGTGTAAGTCCTGAGGCTCTTCCACCTCCTTCCTGATGGCAGCACTGAAAAGAGAGCTTGTCTTGGGTGGTGGGGGTCCTTGATGGTGGATTCTGCTTCCTGGAGCTCCTTGTAGATGTGCTCAAAGGCGGGGAGGGCTTTTCCTGTGACAGACTGAGCCAGATCCACTACTTTCTGTAGGATCTTTCTTTCTTGGGCATTGGTGTTTCCATATTTCAAGCTCATGACTGCAGAGTTTCACGCTGTGAGGGTAAAAATTTGCCAGAATCAACCCACCGTGGGCAGATTGGAGGTCATGCATCGACTTGTATAGCGGAGGTCAGAGTATTTTAGTACACTGAAGAGCTACAAAGCAGCAGAGTTGTTAGAAGGCCACTCACTGAACTCAGCCCGAGCCATCAGGCACGACAAAAATAATCAGATATGAACACAAGAGATTCTGCAGATGCTGGAAATCCAGAGGAACACACACAAAATGCTGGAGAAACTCAGCTGGTCAGGCAGCATCTGTGGAGATGAATGAGCAGCTGGTATTTCAGGCTCAGACACTTCATCAACCAAATATGATTACAGGAAGCTTTTCTTAAAGATTAGCTTTATTTGTCACAAGTACATCGGAACAGAATCAGAATGGGGTTTAACATCATTGGCATTATGTCATGAAATCTGTTAACTTAGTCGCAGCAGTACAATGCAATACAATATAGAAAGAAGATAAATAAATTAGTGAATCAATTACTATAAGTATATATATATATATATATATGTGCATTAAATAGGTAAATTAAAAACTGTGCAAAACCAAAACGGAAATAATAAAGTGAGGTAGTGTTCATGGGTTCAATGTCCCTTTAGGAATCGGATGGCAGAGGGGGAGAAGCTGTTTCTGAGTTGCTGAGTGTGTGCCTTCAGGCTTCTGTACCTCCTTCCTGATGGTAACAGTGAGGAGAGGGCATGTCCTGTGCAATGGGGGGTCCTAAATGATGGATGCCACCTTTCTGAGACATTGCTCCTTGAAGATTTCTTGGATACTGTGGAGGCCAGTACCCATGATGGAGCTGACTAATTTCACAACTTTCTGTAGCTTCTTTTGATCCTGTGCAGTAGTTCCCCCCCCCCACCCCACCCCCATCATACCAGACAGTGATGCAGCCTGTCAGAATGCTCTCGAGGGTACATCTGCAGAAGTTTTTGAGCGTCTTTGGTGACAAACCAAACCTCCTTCAAACTCCTAATGAAATATAGCTGCTATCTTGCCTTCTTTATAGCTGCATCAATATGTTAGACCCTCAGAGGTCTTGACACCCAGGAACTTGAAATTGCTCACTCTCCACTTCTGATCCCTCTATGGAAATTGGTTTGTGATCCCATGTCCTACCCTTTTTGAAGTCTACAATCAACTTTTTGGTCTTACTGATGTTGAGTGCAAGGTTGTTGCTACGACACCACTCCACTAGTTGGCATATCTCACTCCAGTAAGCCCTCTCATCTTCATCTGAGATTCTGCCAACAATGGTTGTATCATCAGCAAACTTACAGATGGCATTTGAGCTATACCTAGTCACGTAGTCATGGGTATAGAGAGAGTAGAGCCGTGGGCTAGGCACACATCCTTGAGTTGTGCCAGTATTGATCGTCAGTGAGGAGGGGATATTATCACCAATTCTCAGATTGTTGGTCTTCCGCTTAGGAAGCTGAGGATCCAATTGCAGAGGGAGGTTCTGCAGCTTACCAATCAGGACTGTAGGAACGATGGTGACAAATACTGAGTTGTAGTTAATGAACAGCATCCTGACATAGGTGTCTGCATTGTCCAAATGATCTAAGGCCATGTGAAGAGCCTTTGAGATTGTGTCTGCTGTAGACCGATAGGCAAATTGCAGAGGGTCCAGGTCCTTGCTGAGGCAGGAGTTGATTCTGGCCATAACCAACCTCTCAAAGCATTTCATCACCGTAATGTGAGTGCTACTGGACGATAGCCATTAAAGCAGCTCACACAACTCTTCTTGTTGCCCTTTTGAAGCAGGTGGAAAGTTCCGAACATAGCAAAGCAAGGTTGGAAATGTCCTGAATACACCCGCCAGTAGGTTGGCACAAGTTTCCAGAGCCTTACCAGGTCTGAAAGCATCGAAACATACAGTGAAATTTGTCATGGGCATCAACAGCCAACACAGTCCGACAATGTGCTGGGGGGGCGGCTCACTGATTTTGCCACGCTTCCAGTGCCAACATAGCATGCCCACAACTGACTAATCCATACGTCTTTGGAATGTGGGAGGAAACTAGAGCACCCTGAGGAGATACACACGGCCATGGGGAGAACGTACAAACTCCTTACAGGCAGCAGAGAGGCTTGAATCCCAATCCCTGGCGCTGTAAAGTGTTACGCTAACTGCTACGCTACCATGTCCTCTTTATATTACAAAAAAAAAACAAGGAACTTAGCAGATCACGCAGCATCTGCAGAGGGAAATAGACAGTCGAAGTTTTCAGGTCAAGAATGATGGGGTGTAGAAGAGATTTGCCGGTGTAAAGAGGTGAGGGGGGTTGGGTGAGGCAAGAGCCAGCAAGTGATAGGTGGATCCAGTTGATGAGGGTTTGATTGACAGCTGGAGTCACATGGGAGGGGGAAAGGGTGGAGTTAGTGATAGAGAGTGGGAGGTGATTGGCTGAGGTAACATAGGGTTTGGGATGGTGGAATCTGATGGGATTGAAGGTGGATCATGGAACCAAGTAAAGGAGGTGAGCTGGGCAGATGGAGGTCACCAATGTAAACATGGAAATACACCAACAAGATTTCCAAGATACCCATTTCCAAACTGATCCTACCACCAAACTCATCATCACCCCCACCCCCTCTGCTTTCCTCTGATATCACTCCCTCCGCAATTCCCTGTCCACACGTCTCTCCCCACTAATCTCCCTCTCGGCACTTATCCATGCAATTGGCTGAAGTGCTACACCTGCCCATTCACCTCCATAAGGGCCCCGAGCTGTTCTTCCAGGTGAGGCAACACTACAACTGTAGATCTGCTGGGATTGTCTATTGCGTCCAGTGCTTCTGATCTGGCTTTCTCTACATTGGTGAGATTGGTCGTAAATTGGGGCTCTGTTTTGAAAGCACCTCCATTCCATATGCCAAAAGCAGAACCTCCTGGCGGCCGAACGTTTAAATTCCTATTCTCATTCCCGTTCCAGCATGTTGGTTCGTGACCTCCTCTTGTGCCATGATGAGGCCACCCTCGGTGTGAAGAAGCAGCACCTCACATTCCATCTGGGTAGCCTCCAACCTGATGAATGTCGATTTTTCCTTCCAGTAAAAAAAAACCCCTCACTTTTCCCTCTTCTTCTATTCCCCATTCTGGCCTCTTACCTCTTCTCACCTCCATTTGGTGTCCCTCTTCCTTCCCTTTCTCCTATGATCCACTCTCCTCCCCTAGCAGATTCCTTCTTCTCCAGCCCTTTGTATTTCCCACCCACCAATCACCTTCTAACTATCCTCCTTCCCCTTCCCCCACCTTTTTATTCTGGCATCTTCCCCCTTCCTTTCCAGTCCTGATGAAGGGTCTCAGACCGAAACGTCAACTGTTTATTCCTTTCCATGGGTGCTACCTGACCTGCTGAGTTCCTCCAGCATTTTGTGTGTGTTATTTATAATAATAATAATGCATTAAACAGGAATTTAGCTCCACAGCTGACAACATGCCACATAATGACGGAATAGGCAATGGGATAAGGCTAGAACAGCTATAATTGTTTACCCATATAATGATTGTATTGCATGACATAACACGCATGCATTTTGATTAATTTTATTATTTCAAGGTGTCGCCAATGCATAAATTAGGTAAATGTTGGAGGAAGGTACAAGGGAGATTCAGAGTTAGGTTTTTTACACAGAGAGTAGTGTTTAAGTGGGCCACCCTGCCAGGGCAGCTGGTAAAGGCAGATACATTCGGGACATTTGAGAAAGCTTGCATACTGTAGATAGGCACATGGATATTAGAAAATGGAGGGCGATGTGGGAGCAAAGGGTTAGATTGATCTTGGAGTAGGTTAAAATGTCGCACAACATCAAAGGGCCTGTACTATGCTCTATATCCTATGTAACTGGAAAAGTAGTGAAAGGCTTATTGATCTGTAATCCAACATTGTCTGATGAGATTTTTCCATTTTCACTCTGAAAAGAATTGTTAAGGTTAGTTATAGCATCATTTTCTAATATGGAAAGAATTACAAAGACATAAGTTTCTTTTAACAGTCTCCCAGTCTAAAATGTTTGCTTCATGACTCTTTGTGATTGTTGGTCGCTGAACTGTACGTAATACGGTGCATGACAGCTTCTTAAATGAATCCAGGAACCAAGAGATTGGTCAGTTATTGTAAATCTACCATTGGTGTCTCTTTCCCTGGACGTGCAGGTCAGGTCTCTGTTTAGCAGAGTGGTGGTGCCTGGAGCAGGCTGCCAGGCTCGTGGTGGATGCAGACATGCTCGTTCAAACTTAAAAAGTTCAAAATAAATCAATTATCGAAGTACGTATCTGTCACTGGATGCCACCCTTAGATTCACTTTCTTGCAGGTATTCACAATAGAACAAGGAATCACAATAGAATCAATGAAAAACTCTGGACAAAGACTGACAAACAGCCAATGTGCAAAAAAAAGAGAAATCCAGCTGAATCACAGAATGCAAATACAAAAGTAAATAAATATATATATGGATAAATAGATAGATACATACATACATTCAAACTTGCATACTGTAGATAGGTAAATAGACAGATACTGTAGATAGACAGATAGATACTGTAGATAGACACATAGATAGACAGATAGATAGATACTGTAGATAGATAGATACTGTAGATAGACACATAGATAGACAGATAGATAGATACTGTAGATAGACAGATAGGTAGATACTGTAGATAGACAGATAGATAGATAGATACTGTAGATAGACACATAGATAGACAGATAGACAGATACTGTAGATAGACACATAGATAGACAGATAGATAGACAGATAGATAGATACTGTAGATAGATAGACAAAAAAATGGATAAGAACATGGGTTGTAGAGTCCTTGAAAGTGAATCCAGAGGTTGTGGAATCAGTTCAGAGTTGAGGTGAGTTTTCCCCTCTGGTTCAAGAGCCTGATGGATGAGAGGTAACAACTGTGATAGTGTTAGTGGTGTTTAAGAGGCTTTTAGACAGACACATGGGTATACTGCACTGACAATGGAAAGATATGGATCAAGTACAGGAAGAAGAGGTTCAGTTTCATTCAGTATCATCCACAGTGCAGGCACCATGGGCAGAAGGGCCTGTTACTGTGCTGTGCATTTTTTGTTCGATGTCGTGAGGGGGAAGATTGGACAGGTTTTAATTGAGAAACACGAGAGCCAATCTGTAGCCTTCTTTGGCATCTTGACTGGGCAAAGGAAGGGGGGATGTATCCACTTAGGCGTAAATCTCGGAGCTGGGAACATCATCTCAAAATAAGAGAGAGCCTGTTTAATGCTGTTTCTTCTCTCAGAGAGTAGTAAGTCTTTGTAATACCTTGACCCAGAAAGTTACAGATGCAGAATCCTTGAAGATGTTCAAAGCTGAGATAGGGTTTTAATCAGCACTGGAATCAAGTGTTATGGGAAGAAAGTAAGAAAGGGGACTAAAGCTACTTTGGATCAGTCACGGTCCAATTCAATAACAGGGCAGGCTAAAGATGTCTCCTCTTACTATTCTTATGAGCCAGTGTGGGGATTATATTGATATTCTTATGACCAAGTGTAGATTTTTTTGTTAGTTACTTATCCTTGATTGATTGGTAGGTTGTCTGTCGCATCCGGCAATGTCAGTTAAATCTGTGCATGTGAGCTGCAAGAAGAAACCTGTGTGGGAGAGTTTTCCAAGTGGAAAAGCCGCGACACTGAGGCAGTCCCGCTCTCTTGATCTTGGAAGTCCAGGTCCAGTGATACGAGTAGTCGTCACCACTGGGGTCTTCCTTGGTCGCAGTGGGTGACCATGACTCCTCGCCATGCCCTTCGCTCTCCACAAAGCGTTGCAGAACTGCCTTCCTGGCCGTAGAAGCTCAATATGGATCTCATCCGCCTAGTCCTCTGGAGCTGACGAGGACAGGCACGTCCCTTTCTCGCTGGGGTATTAGACGCATTGGCTTCCCTCACCTGGTTTAGCGCTCTTGCTGTCCCGTGCAAACAGCTACTTGGAGCCACAGGTGAGAGCTGGGTGTCCAGTGGGGACCGAAGGTGAGTGAGCTGCCCCGGAATGGACACAACAAGCCCCCTTCACCAGAGGTGCTACCCCTCCCTGGAAACCCCATACACGCATTTAAAGATTACATTGATATATTATGACCAAGTGTAAATTATATTGATATTCACTTAACAACAGAGCATGACTGGAAAGGGTGAATTAGTCAAAATGCCACTACCCAGCTCTATTCCTTTCCCGAGTAAATGAAATTGTTGTGAGCAATTCCATTCTTCACGGTAATTGAGACATGCATTTTCACAGTAAAATAAAAGGTCAGGAGGAATATCAAAGATGATGGCAGCACTCAGTTCTCACCCTATTTTTATTTATTTAGAGGCACAGCATAGAACAGGCCCTTCCTGCCCCCAGAGCCACACCGCCCAGCAACCCACCTATTTCATCCTAGCCTAATCACAGGACAATTTACAATGAAAAATTAATCCACCAGTCGGTACGTATTTGGACTGAGGGAGGAAACACACACAGCTGCAGGGAGAATATCCAATTTCCTTCTAGACGGCGGCGGAATTGAACTCCGAACTCCGACACCCCAAGCTGTATTAGTGTCGCACTGACCTCTGCGCTACTGTGGCATCCATTTTACAAGAGTGAGGTTTTGGTAGAAAGAGGATATTTTCCCCGTTATGGTAAGTTTCCCTTTGAAGGGACGTGCTTACCACAGTCAAGTGGAAAGGTTTGGTTTATACACTCCATGTCAGTAAGAACAAGGAACTGATTGTAGACTTCAGGAGGGGCCAGTAATCAACAGAGGTTCAGAGGTGGAGAAGGTCAGTAACTTTAGGTCCTGGGTGTCACTATCTCAGAGGACCTGTCCTGGACCCATCATATAAGCATAATTGCCAAAAAAGCATGGCAATGCCTTTACCTCCTCAGGAATCTGCGGAGATTCGGCATGTCATCAAAAACCTTGGCCAACCTCTACTGATGTGTGGTGGAAAGTGTGCTGACTGGTTGCATTACAGCCTGGTATGAGAACACCGATGCCTTTGAGTGGAAAATCCTACAAAATGTAGTGGATTCAGCCCAGTACATCACGGGTAAAAACATTTCAAGCTACAAGTAACATTGCCATAGGAAAGCAGCATCCATCATCAAAGATCCTCACCACCCAGGCCGTGCTCTTCTCTTACTGCTGCCGTCAGGTAGAAGGTACAGGAGCCTCAGGACTCACACCACCAGGTTCAAGAACAGTTACTACCCCTCAACCATCAGGCTCTTGAACAAGAGGGGAAAACTTTTCTCATTTAAGAACTCTTCCATCTTGTTCATTCATGCTCATTATTTATTGCTATTTATTTATTATTTGCATTTGCACTGATTGTTTACAGCTGACAATTCCTGATGTTTACAGTTTACAGATGCTGTTTACAGTCACCGTTGTACAGATTTGCTAAGTATGCCCGCAGAAAAAGAATTTTAGGGTTGTACATGGTGACATGTATGTACTCTGATAATAAATTTTACTTTGAACTTTGACATACAGGAATTAACCTTTCAGCATACTTTGGAGGAGGTCACCCACATTTTCCATTCAGTCAGATATTTGGAAGAGAAATTGAAAGATGACAAAAATAATTTAGGGTGTGGAAATTAGGCTGAAGTATTTCCATTGTCTTCTGAACTTCAAATCCTGTATTACCTCGTGTGAGGGCACACTCAACTTTACTTGCCCCCATCGCTGAAATGTTCCCACTACCTATGGACTCACGTTCAAGGACTCTTCACTTTCATCTTCTCCATATTTATTATTTATTTATTTATTATTATTATTATTCTTGTTTTCCTTCTTTTTCTTTTGTATTTGAAGAGTCTGTTATCTCTTGCACACTGGCTATTTGTCTGAACTGTTGGGTGTGGTCTTTCATTGAGTTTATGAAGTTTCTTGGTTTTACTGCGTATGCCCCAAGAAAATGAATCTCAGGGTTGTATTATTTACTCAGTTACTGCGCATTACACCACTGGCATTTAGGGCAGCAGTGAAGGTCCTCCATCTCTGTCCGTCCATACAGTTGCATACAGATATAGAAAGATTCTCTATTGCTGTTCCCCATAACAATTTTTTTACCAGTTGGCTCTGAGCTGAACCCCTGAACCTGGAGGATAGGTGGACCACTCAGTCTGGCCTCTACCCTTTGACCTGTTTCTCATGGGTGACCCTACCGGAACCCAAAGCATAAAACCCCGACTCCAGCCAACATAAAGGCTCGCCAGGTCACTGGGACATGCAAGCCTCCAAACCCTAGGACAAGGTTGTGGTCCTCTTGGAGGCCAGAGTTGTATATGGTGGCATACATGTACTTCGATAATAAGTTTGAACTTTGAACAACTGGTCACAGATGCTGAAACCTGAGACAACAATCTCAACGAGCCAAGCAGCAGCTGTAGGAAGAAAGGAATTATTGATGACTTCGGGCTGAAACCCTGCAGAGCTGAGAGGGGACATGGCTATACCTTATGACTCAATCAGTTCTCAGATTCAACAGGCAATTGCGGCATAAATTCTCAAAAGCTTAGATCAATTGCTTTGCTTCAAGCGCCCTTATAATGCAAGTGAGTTGTTAAAGGCCTCGTTGTAAACTGATTGATTTGCTTACTACTAATGGTTCTTTCAAAAAAAACATTTTAATAGAACTTTGAGAATCTGTTGAAACATTTCAGTGGGATTTGCAATAACAAAAGCAGTAGATTATTATAAATAGAGTGGATTACATGGGCTTATAAGGACTCTGTAAAGTGTTGTGTTTGTTTCAACAATTGATGTAAATAATAGTGAAAGATGAATAATGCTCTCAATCTGCTGTTTTATTTTGTGCTATTAGCTCTATAATGAAACAGACTTTACCTTCAAGTTGAGATGTGCACCAACAGCCTCTAGCCTGGAATAGTCCATCAACCGTAAAATGCCCCAGTTAGCCCAGGGCCCCCAGGCCATTTGGAACCGGTGCTGCTCCACCAATTAAATGTGTGTCCACGAATCTCTGTAATGGCCACATTATCCAGCCAGTGGTAGCTGCACTCACATACAACACATTGGAGGAACTCAGCAGGTCGGGCATCATCTGTGGAAATGAACAGTCAACGTTTCGGGCCGAGACCCTTCGTCAGGACTGAAGAGGGAGGGGGCAAGGGTCCTATAAAGAAGGTGGGGGGAGGGTGGGAAGGAGAAGGCTGGTAGGTGCCAGGTGAAAAACCAATAAGGGGAAAGATCAAGGGGTGGGGGAGGGGAAGCAGGGAGGGGATAGGCAGGAGAGGTGAAGAAGGAATGTAAGGGGAAAGCACTATGGGTAGTAGAAGAAGGCGGAATCATGGGAGAGGTGATAGGCAGCTGGAGGAGGAGGCAGAGTGAAACTGGGATGGGGGAAGGGATTACTGGAAGTTGGAGAATTCAATGTTCATGCCAAGGGGCTGGAGACTACACAGACGGTATATGAGGTGCACTCATTGGCACACTATTGCACGATCATGGAGCACTATTTCGGGGATATCTTGTTGGCAATTCCTTACCCCTCAGCTACAGATGCTGCTTGACCTGTTGAGTACCTCCAACAATCTGTCTGCTGCTCTGGATTCCAGCAGTGGCAGCAGTCTCTTGAGTCTCAGGAATAGTTAATACCCTCCAACCATCAGGCTCCTGAACCAGCATGGATAACTTCACTCACTTTAACAGTGAACTGATTCCACAATCTATTGACTCACTTTCAAGGTCTCTACAACTCATGTTCTCAGTGTTAGTTATTACTTATTTACTATTATTTTTGTATTTGCAGAGTTTGTCTTCTTTTGCACACTGTCAGTCTTCTGTGGAGCTTTTCGTTGATTCCGTTGTTTCTTTGTACCTACTGCAAGGAAGTGGATCTCCGAGCGGTATATGGTGACATATGTCCTTTGAGGGGTGGCATGGTAGCACAGCGGTTAGCATGACGCTTTACAGTGCAGGCAACCTGGGTTCAATTCCTGTTGCTCCCTGTAAGGAGTTTGTAGGTTCTCCCCATGACCGTGTGGGTTTCCTCCGGGTGCTCCAGTTTCCTCCCACAGTCCAAAGGCGTACCAGTTGGTGGGTAAATTGATCATTGTAAATTATCCATGCTGTATCTCAATAAATAAATAAATAGATAGGTAGATTAAACTTTGAACTCTGTTTCTGTGCTGTGTGACTCGGTGGCTCTATGAGGAATTGCTCAGTTCAATTGCAAAATGGTAGCCACAGACCGAAATGATCTGGAGGCTTGAGGGAGCACAGCGATATTGATCTGCGCACAGCATGATCCACGTACCATGTCACAACCTGAGATCTGCCCAAACCTTCGCTTTTCCCTTCGGGTGCATTTGGAGACGTTGTTTCTGTGTTACTACGAGGTGTCTCCAGCCACCTGCCTGAAGCGAGGAACGCCTGGGAGCTGTGCGCTGTGTTTGCATGACAGGCCTGCGTATGAGTAGAGCCTGGTTTACAACTGCCTAGCTGTGACTTGGAGTGCATTGCTTATCAGACCAAATTGCACTGTTGGGTGCAAATACCAGGAAAGAATGCAAATAACCAGCAGTGATATCCTCTGTAAATGTTACGCTCTGGATGCATTGTTCCAGAGGTGGAATTTTGCCCCTCCTTATTCTCTCAAGGAGACCCTGTGTCAGAACCTGCTCCTGCTCGAACCTGGGGCCTGATGGGAGAAAAAGCAAACTGTGCCCTCAGCCATCAAGAACAATTGTCATCCATTCCCATTCTGGTCTACAGCCCAGCCTCACCCAATGAACCTTCCTGCAATTTAATCCTCTTGGTGGGGAATGGGATTTCTGAGCAAGTTGACCGTAATTGCTTTGGACAAATTGACTCCACGTTGCAACTTAAATGGAAAAGTCTCCAAAAAGTCGTGGATAAAGCCGGTCGATCAGAGGGAAAGCCCCCACCACCCCGGAGCACTTCCACAGGAAAGCAGCATCCACCATCATTGCCCCTCACCACAGGAGAACGGTATCACCATGAACATGCACTCAGTGACCAGTTCATTAGGTGCCTCCTGAATATGCTCTCAAGTTGTTTTCACCAATAGAAATGCCTCTTACTGGATGTATTTTACTTTATGCATCATTCTCTGTAAACTCTAGAAATTTTTGTGTTTGTGAAAATCCCAGGAGATCAGCAGTTTCCCAAACCACTCCAACTGGCACCAACAATCATTCCACGGTCAAAGTCACACTTCTTCCCCATTCTGATGTTTGGTCTGAGCAACCACTGAACCTCCTGACCATGTCTGCATGCTTTTATGCACTGAGTTGCTGCCAGGTGATTGGCTGATTAGATATTTGCATTAAAGGGCACCTAATAAAGTGGCCATTGCTTGTAAATTCCAGAGCTAAGCAGAGTCTGCTCTTCATTGTAAATGCAAACATATAGTTCAATGTATTTGAAAGATGCTGAACACACAGTATTTTTACATTGTGGAAAAAGCATTAGGTTGGCTGAAGGCAAAATTGTACTTCTTCTTTTCAGCTTTCTTTGTGCCTTTTTATACAGCAGTACTATGGTTTAAGCATCACAGTCCATTATCTGTGGAGAATGTGGACAACTTTATAAATCGTGTCTTCATGAAAGCGAGCTCCTACAGGCAGCTCGCTGCGGCAGTGGGCACAGTCTGTGTCATTAACTTGGACTCCAGTGAAAAGGATCCGGTGGGAGCTGCCATAAGCACTGGGCGACGGCCTTGGCCTGCAGCTCTTCCATTGTTCCTGAAACACCACGCCGCTCACAGCGTCTGAGGCATCTTGTCATTAGCAAGGACAGAAATTCCACTTTCTACATGGTATATAAATAGAAAACCTTGTAGAGAGTGGGGACAATACAAATGTCAGGACAATTTTCACCTTAAATGGCAGAAATCTCACTTTGGAATACTATACCACTGAAAGTCCAGCACTTTATTACTTTTGAAGAAAACAAGGATTTTTTTTTGGATGCTCACAGGTGGATGGATTAACCAATCAAAATTCAATATTCAAATTTACTTGTCACATGTATATTGAAACCTGCAGTGAAATGTGTCGTATGTGTTAACACCCAACACACCCGAGGTTGTGCTGGGGGCAGCCCGCAAGTGTTACCACACACTCTGTAGCCGACATAGCAAGCCTACAATACGATGCTTGGCAGAACAACTCAGACCACAACAAGAGCAAAACAAGCCCCCTTCTTCCTTTCCACACATCCACGCACATACACAATCACGGTTGTCCCAACCCCAAGACAGGCCACCGTTTCTCAGCTTCCAGCCTCCTCACAGGCTCGCGGATATTCCGCTTCGATTTCTCCAGCGGGTTCGCAGAGATTCGCCATGGGATTAAGCAGATCGAATCAATGGCTGTTGCCAGCTGCATCATTTTTAGTTCCAAATGCAGATGAGATTGATCCCGGGAATGAAAGGGTTAATGTGTGAGGCATGTTTGAAGACTTTGGGCCTGTACTCACTGGCATTTAGAAAAATAAGGGGAATTCATTGAAACCTATCAAATATTGAAAGGCTTTGATAGAGTGGATGTGGAGAGGATGTTTCATGATGTGGGGGAGTCTAGGACCAGAGGGCACAGCCTCAATATAGAAGGCATCCCTTTAGAACAGAGATGAAAGGAATTTCTTTGGCCAGAAATTCATTGCCGCAGATGGCTGTGGATTCCAAGTCATTGGGTATATTTAAAGTGGAGGTTGATAAGTTCCTGATTAGTCAGGATGTTTAAGGGTACGGGGAGAAAGCAGAGAATGGGGTTGAGAGGGAAAATAAATCATCCATGATGGAATGGAGGAGAAGACTCAATGGACCAAATAGCCCAATTCTGCTTCTATGCCTTATGGTCTTATGAGGAAGCAACTACTCTACCCTTCCCACACTACTTGGTTCCCACTTTTTCTCCTCCCTTCTCTAAAGACTCTGTCTCTTGGATCATCACCATTCCATAGGCATTGCATTCCTTCACGTTGGCAGACAGCAAAGGACAACGACTACTCCCACTGTTCGGGTGAGCTCCGAGTTCAGGGTTGGAGTCACCAGAGTTTCTGGGTGGTTCTCCTCAATCACAAGGTTGTCCAAGTGAGCAAGTGTTCAGTGAGTACTGTGTTCAGTTCAGGTCACCTCATTATAGGAAAGCTGAGGAAGCTTTAGTCAGATTTACCAGGGTGCTACCTGGACGAGAGAGCATGTCTTATGAAGATAGGCTGAGTGATCAGGGGCTTTTCTTGGAGTGAAGGAGGATGAGAGGTGAGTTCATAGAGATGCACAAGATGATGAGGTATAGATCAAGTGGACAGCCAGAAACCTTTTCCCAAGGCAGAAATGGCTAATAGAACATAGAACATAGCAATCTACAGAACATTACAGGCCCTTCGGCCCACAATGTTGTGCCGACCATGTAACCTACTCTAGAAACTGCTTAGAATTTCCCTACTACATAGCCCCCTATTTTCTAAGCTCCATGTACCTATCTAAGAGTCTCTTACAAGACCCTGTATTAGGGCTAATATTAAGGGTCATAATTTTAAGGTGACTGGAGGTTAGTATAAGGGGAGATGTCAGAGGTAGGCATTTTTTACAAAGAGAGCGGTGGGTGCCTCAACCAGGTTGCCAGGGGTGGAGAAAAACTAAAAAAACCCATCCAGCGAGCGGCAGTTCTGTGGGTGAAAGCGCCTTGCTAATGAGAGAGGTCAGAGGAGAATGGCCAGAGTGGTTCAAGCTGACAGGAAGGCGACAGTAACTCAAATAACCACACGTTACACCAGTGGTGTGCGGAAGAGCATCTCTGAATGCGCAACACATCGAACCTTGAAGCAGATGGGCCACAGCGGCAGAAGCTTTAAAGTAATGAGTAAGGAAAATAACGGTCCGGCGTGTTGCCCACGTCCTCGCCACTTAATGCAAGAGGATTTTTTTTTTGCAACTTTGATTTCAACGTTTAAGAGAAGTTTGCACAGGTGCATGGATGGGAGGGGTATGGAGGGCTGTGGTCCGAGTGCAGGTCGATGGGAGTAGGCAACTTAAATAGTTTGGCACAGGCTAGATGGGCTGAAGGGCCTGTTTGTGTGCTGCAGTTTTTTTCTATGACTCTAAGACCACTTCATTGGGTACGGGAGGAAGCTAATCAGGTAGTGACTGAGTTTATGTGAGTCCAGACCTACTGCATAAATTGGTCCCTAGAATGGCCCAAAAAGCCAATCAGTTCAGGGACAATTCAGGACGGGCAATTAAAATAGAACATCTGACCCTGAGTTCATTCGCTTGATAATAAAAGAAACAGGACACTTTTTTACCATAAATTCAGGATTCACGATGCAAAATGCTGGAAAGGTTCAGGCACCTATTAGCAGTGAAGGTTAGGTAACATTTTGGGAGCAACGGTTTCTGTTTTTAAATGTTCGCAGCTGCGTTATTTCTGACCTTCCAATTTTTTTAATATTTATAAATGGGAATTTATTCTGACAATCTATTCAGTTTTGTGCTACTGACACCTTTTCAGCTACATAATTGATAACGGTTCATTTAGCCCACAGTGAAAAGTTTCCCCGTGTACGAGTACAAGCTATTTGTTCAGCAAATTATGTTGCTAGGGACCATAATAAAGTAACCAAGGAAATATTCTTACATAAACGTAAGAATTGTGCGAATGAGGTCTTTGCGATCAAACCAGCCCACACAGAGTAATTACACTTGATTACCCGTGTCACAAAGGGAGTTGGCCTTTTTTTTCCAGGATGGTTTTCTATTAGTTTTTCTAATCACATTTGGGAGCCCGGAGATTACCTACTCTAAGAAGTGTACCTTTCATCAACCCTTGTTACATATAGCCCCGAACAGGTCCAATGAAATAATGCTCGCAGAGAATCAAGTTCGTTTCTTTTTAATTTAAAAATATTTCATTAAAAGATAAAAACAAGAAGAAATGCCAAAGAACTTCCATCAAGATATCACCACGTCTGACATCTGTTCTATGACATCCCAAAAACAGGTTTACAAGTGGAATCGAGCAGGGACATGGGTTACTGATATAAATGTACGTTAAGGATGTAAGTGCATACCCCTCCAAAGCTGGCAAAAGTTAAATTCTTAAACACATCAACTATATTTTGCTTATGAATGTTGAGTTCAAGTTATTTGGATAACTTGATAATCGTACCATAAGACATAGGAGCAGACTTACAATCACAGGAGATTCTGCAGATGCTGGAAATCTAAAATAACACACACAAAAAGCTGGAGGAACTCAGCAGGTCAGACAACATCTACAGAAAGGAATAAAACGCCGATGATTTGTGCCGAGATTCTTCATCAAGAGCAGAGCTAGACCTGAGCCATTTGAGCGTCTCTGAGCCATTTGATCTCTGAGCGCCTCTGAGCCATTTGATCATGGCTAATTTATTGCCCCTCTCAACTCCATGCTCCTGCCTCTCCCTGTAACCTTTGTCACTTTTACTAATCAAGAACCTGTCAAACTCGGCTTTATTCATACCCAATGACTTGGTCTCCACAGCCGTCTGTGGCATTGAATTCCACAGATTCACCACCCTCTGGCTAAAGAAATTCCTCCTCATCTCTGTTCTAAAGAGATGTCCCTCTATTCTGAGGCTGTGCTATTCTAGACTCCCCCACTATAGGAAACATCCTCTCCACGTCTGCTCTCTCTCGGCCTTTCAATATTTGCTAGCATACTGAAAGCTTTGGAACCAGAATCTATTCTCAGTTTAGGTTTATTCATGGATCTTTTAAGGGCTTTCTTATTTTTGTTTTAACCTTCTAACACTGTATGAAACTGCTACCGATGGACTGACACGACAGGGGTGGATGGTTTCATTCAAATGATGGATGGTGCCAGGATACACATCTTCCTGAGAAATTGATTGCCTTACCAGAGTAGTACCTTCACTTACACTTACCATTGAAGCACAAGATCTACGGAAATCAGTGGTTCATGAAATAACTAAAAATATTTCTTCGCTTTTTGTTCAAGATTCAAGCTTATTGGAAACATACAGTAAGATGAGTCTTGTGCACCTATTTCCCATTACACCACTGTCATTTGGGGCAGCAATGGAGGTCCCCCATCTCTGTCGGTGTTCGGGGCTTCCTTCATCGTGTCAGTAGCTTCCTCTCGGTTTTCACCACCGTCAGTCACTCAAGTCCTGGGTGGAGTCACAGGAATACCGTCACACTCTGATGTAGAAGGAGTCTTCATTACTGTTTCTGTAACAGTTTTGTTTTACCAGTCGGGGTTGTTAGCCCTGAGCTGAATGGAGGACCAGTGGACCACTCTGAGTCTGGTCTCTACCCTTTGACCTGTTTGGCATGGGTGACCCTACCAAGAGCCAAAGCACGAAGCCCCAACTCCAGCAAACACAGCTTTCCGGGTCATTGAAGCACGCAAGCCTCCAAACCCTACGGCAAGGCTGTGGTCCTCTTGGAAGATGTCATTTGCATTAACAACCAAAGCGTCCCAGGACACACTGGCCACAGCCTGCAATTTCCAGTGCCAGTGCTGTATTTATTAGACAAATAGAACATAGTACAGCACAGTACTTCAGCCCACAACGGTAAGCCGATCTATATAAACCTGCTCCATGGTCAATCTAACCCTTCTACTCAGCCTAAAACCCTCCATTTTTCTATGTACACATGCCTACTTAGGATTCCCTTAAATATCCCTATCATATCAACCTCTACACCACAACTGGCAGCACGTTCCAAGCACCCCCCACGCTCTGTGTGAAACAAAACCTTCGCCCATTCTCCTTAAACAGATGACTTGCTAATTCAGATTCACATTTAGATTCAGACTAATTTACTTATCACACGTACAAGTGAAACAAATATTGAAATGCGGCGTGTTGCGTAAACAGCCAACACAAACTGAACATGTGCTTGTAGAAGCCCGCAAGTGTGGTCACGTATTCCCGCCCCAGCACAGCATGCTACTGACAATATTATAAACACTAGAGATTCTGCAGATACTGGAAATCCAGAGAAACACACTCAAAATGCTGGAATAAACAGTCAATGTTACGGGCGAGATGAAGGGTCTCAGTCTGAATTGTTGCCTGTTTATTTCTCTCCATACACGCTGCCTGACTTGCCGAGTTCCTCCGGCATTGTGCGTGCGGTGCCTACAATGTTCTCTGTTCCAAGTACACTATTGGCAAGGACAACTGCACGCTGAACCTGATGGTGGTGTAAATCTGTTCTTTATAAACATTAATATACCTGCTGACCCTTTCTCTTACGACATTCGGTGAGTCGGAAAGGAATCAGTCTGTGATAAAGAGAGAGACAAAGGAATAGTAGTAATCATCAGGCCCCTGAAGCAATGTGAATAATTTCACTCACCTCAACCCTGAACTGATTCCACAACCAACAGCCTCACTTCCAAGGCTTCTGCAACTCATGTTCTCAATATTATTTATTGACAGGGTGGCAGGGTGAAGATACGTCTCTGCCAAAAAAGATAGGTGCTCCTTTCTTCTGCCAGCATGCAGGTCACCCTTAGGCAAGGTGCTGCACCTGCTTAGCCCCTCGATTAGGGTCACATGAAACCATGGGAGCAGGTCGTATGAGCAACTAGTGCATATCACAAGTCCTGGTTATGCGACCACAGACGCCAGGCAGACAATCTCTGAAGAGTATTGATAGTGGCTGAGGTCACCTGTCTTGTCAAGACACTGCCCAGAAGGTAATGGCAAACCAGTTCAGTAGAAAAATTTGCCAAGAGCAATCATGGTCTTGGAAAGACCATGAGCCCTCATGTCATATGACATGACACATAGTGATGATGATGTATTATTATTATTATTATTTGTTTTTCTTTTTGTATTTGTACAGTTTTTCATCTGTTGCACATTGGTTGTCAGTCTTTGTGTGTAGTTTTTCAATTATTCTATTGTATTCCTTTATTCTATTGTGAATGATTGCAAGAAAATGAATCTCAGGGTAGTAAATGGTGACATATGCGCACTTTGATAATAAATTTACGTTGGACTTTGAACTTTAACCTCCCAGGAAAGCAGGCGGTTCCGTACAACAACGCATCTATGAAGAGAAGACACAAAAACTGCCTTCATTCCTTTGTGCCGTACATCAGCTGTGCATCGACATGACAAAAGCGCATTTAGGTGTCCTTGTAAATGTCCTGGCAAGTTTACTCTATAAATCATCAGGAAGATTTAGTCACCTGCCCTGAGGATGTAATCTCCAAATGCATTGACCATGTGGCACTCTGCCTGTACCAAAGGGATGCAAAAATGTGGGACAATTCAGCTCTCAGTGCAGACCTCGGAGCCAATTATTTGCCTTCTTTTCTAGGCTTGGAACTGCAGCAGCATATAAAAATAAAAGAATTCTGCACAAGCCTTGGAAACATTCCTACGCAGCCCCGTTACTTGGCTTGTAATGCAGACATACACTCTGCGGCCCCTTTGTTCAGTACCGCCAGCACAATACAAAGTGGCCACTGAGGATATGTCTGTGGTCTTCTGCTGCTGTAGCCCTTCCACTTCAAAGTTTGATGTGTCGTGCATTCAGAGATGCTCCTCAGCACACCACAGTGGCATGCAGAAGGGCCTCTTACTCAATGTCAGCAAGACGTTGCTTTCAGGAGGAGGAAACCAGAGATCCAAGAGCCAGTACCTCATCAGAGGGTCAGAGGTGGAAAGGGTCGACAGCTTTAAATTCATCAGTGTTATCATTTCGGAGGACCTGTTCTGGGCCCGGCAAATAAAAGCAAGTATGAAGAAAGCACAGCAGTGCCTCTACTTCCTTTGGAGTTTGCAAAGACTCGGCGTGACATCTAAAACTTTGACAAACTTCGATAGACGTGTAGTGGAGACTACGTTGACTGGCTGCATCACAGCCTGGTATGGAAACAGCAATGGCCCTTGAACGGAAAATCGTACAAAAAGTAACGGATACGTCCCAGTCCAGCATGGTAAAACCCTCCTCACCACTGAGCACACCTACATGGAGTGATGTTGCAGGAAAGCAGCACCCATCATCAGGGACCCCCACCACCCGGGACATGCTCTTTTCTCACTGGACGAAGGACTCACACCACCAGGCTCAGGAACTGTTATTACCCCTCAACCATCAAGCTCCTGAAGCAAAGGGGATAACTTCATTCAGCTTCATTTGCCCCATCACTGAAATGTTCCCACAACCTATAGACTCACTTCCAGGGACTCTTCATCTCATGTTCTCGATATTTATTGCCTGCTTATTTATTCATCTCTCTACCTTGAGATATATTTCTTTATTTGTTTGTTTGTTATTTCTTTCTTTTTGTATTTTCACAGTTTGTTGTCTTTTTTTTAACGCTGGTTGAAGGACCAAGTTGGTGAGGCCTTTCACTGTATTAGGTTATTATTGTATAATGGAGTTATTGAGTATACCCGCTAGAAAATGAATCTCAGGGTTGTATATGGTGATATATATGCTCTTTGATAATAAATTTACTTTGAACTTTGAACATTGGTTATCTGAGTTCTCCCACTTTCCTGTCAGCTTGAACCAGTCTGGCCATTCTCTGACCTTCCTCTTCACAAAGCATTTCCACCCACATAACTGCCACCCACTGGATGTTTCTTTGTTCTTTGTATCATTCTCTGTAAACGCTAGAGCTGTCACTTAGATCAGATTTCCTCCCCATTCTGAACAGCAACTGAACCTCTTGACCATGTCATCATGCTTTAATACATTGAATTGCTGCCACATGATTGGCTGATGAGATATCTGCATTAACGAGCAGGTGTACAGCTGCACCTAATAAATTGGATACTGAATATAAAGATAAAGGGACAGTTAGAACGACTGTAAAATGTTGAAGGAGAACCTTTGGACCTTTAAAAATAGATCAATAGAAAAGAAGCGCTCGAGGAAAAGGAGACATAAAAAGAGATTGCTCCAACTTTAAACTGGAAGTTAAAAGGAGTTGGAACAGTGTTGGGAAATAAGGCAGTCACATTAATCAGGAGAAATTGGCAAATATGCAACATTCACTCAAGGCCACAGGAGATGGTCCAAATTTCCAAACTTAGCGAAGACTGGACAAGACGCCACGGTAGTCTAGCGGTAGCGTTGCGCTCTCACAGCCGGGGGAGTTCTGGAGTTTGGAGTTCATTTCGCTGCCATCTGTATGGAGCTTGTATGTTCTCCCCGCAAACCGTATGGGATTCTTCCCAACATTCCAAAGATGTATCAGTTAGTAGGTTAATTTTTAAAAAGTTATTTATTTATTGTGATACACCGTGGGATAGGCTACTCTGGCCTAATCCCCTGATCTAACCCTAGCCTAACATGTGGGTTGCTGGACGGTGCAAGTCATTAGGCCATAAAAGCCTGTTCCGTACTGTATCTCTAAATAAATAGACCCATTATCACCCAGATTTCCTGCGCCCCAGAAGGAAAGGTTTAGGGTGTAAAATACAAACTAAAATTCATTTATGCTTTACGTACCCGAAAAAAAATACATCCATCTCTTTAAAAACGAAAGGCATGAGAAATTAATTGAAATTTCTTCATCACACACCCAAATTGATCGCGGTAATAACTTCGACTAAAACCTGGATTGCATCAGCTAACCAGACCACCAAGGAGCAAGTTCTAGATTTAATTGTAGCAAGATATAATTGTCTTCAATCATTATGTCCTATCCGCTCGTGTATAGACGACATCCATCAGCTGCTGATAATTAGCTAAATTGCACTTCTTGTTCACAAATTGCATTTATAATATGTTAACCACACACTGCAAATAGTACATAATGTAGAAACTACTAAAAGTGGCCGTTCTAATGAAAATGAAAGACTAATCATAAACCTTATCCCACTTTGTCCAAAGTAACATGGTGCTTCAAACACAAGATAATACAACACATCAAATATAAATTCATAACCCTTTGTAAGGCTGCCTTTTGTCATACAGGTACTTAATGATTTACTCTCTTTAAAGTCCCAGAGTTGCATGCCACAGAAATGGGCCATTTATGCAGATCTTTTGACCCATTTACACAAATCCCATTTGGATACCGATTCAGAGGAGAGGACGGAGATGAGGAGGAATTTCTTTAGCCAGAGGGTGGTGAATCTGTGGAATTCATTGCCACAGACGGCTGTGGAAGCAAAGTCATTGGATATATTTAAAGCGGAGATTGATAGGTTCTTGATTAGTAAGGACATCGAAGGCTACAGGAAGAAAGCAGGAGAATGGGGTTGAGAGGGATAATAAATCAGCTATGTTAGAATGGATGTGGACAGGATGTTTCATATGGTGTGGGAGTCCAAGTCTAGAGGACGCAGACTCATAATAGAGGGACATCTTTTAGAATGGAGATGAGGAGGAATTTCTTTAACCAGAAGTTGCCATAGACAGCTGTGGAGGCCAAACCTTTGGGCATATTTAAAGTGGAGGTTAATAGGTCCTTGATGAGTAGGGGCATCAAAGATTACTCAGAGAAATCAGCTAAAAGGAGTTGAGAGGGAAAATAAATCGGCCATGATAGAATGGCAGAGAGGTCTCTATAGGAGCAGAATTAGGCCATTCAGCTTATGTCTCACGGTCTTCTGCTTATAGGTTTCAGTTAAAATATCATACGCAAATGAGTTGAGAATTAATAAATTAAGAATTGAAAACCAGCGATCACTTCAAGATCCAAGTAAATTGACTTCATCTACCTGAAGCATAAAATTAATCTATTGTGAGTAACATTACTAAGAACTTATTTATTGAGATACAATGTGGAATGGGCCTTTCCAGCCCTTCGAGCCGCGCTGCCTAGCAACCCCTAACCTAATCACAGGATAATTTATAATGACAGATTAACCTACCAATCGGTACGCCTTTGGACTAAGGGAAGAAACCAGAGCACCAAAAGGAAACCCAGGCGGTCACGGGGAGAACTTCCAAGCTCCTTACAGGCAGTGGCGGGAATTGAACCCGAGTCACTTGCACTGTAAAGCACTGGGCTATCTGCTGCGCGGTTGTATGCATATGGAGGTTCTGGGCATGAACTACTTATAAATCAGTGAAATAAGAAAGTTGCTTTTCTGTTTTCATATTTTAGTTACTTATATAATGAAATGCTGACTACATCAAGAATCCCATTGAATTGATGAAGCCAGCCAGGGATTCCAATCCAGGGCCCATGGACCCCTCAGTTAATGGTAGGGGCCCATGGACCCCTCAGTTAATGGTAGGGGCCCATGGACCCCTCAGTTAATGGTAGGGGCCCATGGCATAAAGGAGTTTGGGAAACCTGCATTAAAGTCTTTTGCCTGTGAAGTGATAAATATTGCTGATACTGTTATCAAATATTTTGTATATAGAGATTATTACTGGAAGAACCATGTATATAAGACCATAAAACTATAAGAGATAGGAGCACAATTTGGCCATTTGGCCCATCATGTCTGCTCCACCATTCCATCATGACTGACTTATTATCTGTTCCTTAATGTTGTTATAGCTGGGGGTGTTAGTGGGGATAAGCTCCCACTAACTATTAAATGCTCCCAATGGTGGTCCTCCATTTCTGGTGATGTTCAGGGCTCCCTTCATCATGTCAGTAGCTTCTTCTTGGTTTTCACTACTGTCAGTCATGCAAATCCCGGGTGGAGACTCAGGAATACCATCGCACTCAGATATAGAAGGATTCTCCATTGCTGTTTCCGTAACAATTTTGTTTTACCAGTTATGGTCGTTGGCTCTGAGCTGAACCCCTGAACCCAAAGATCTGCTGGGCAGTTCTTAGTCTGTCCTCTGCCCTTTGACCTGTTTGGCTTGGGTGACCCCACCACGAGCCAAAGCATAGAGCCCTGACTCCAGCCAGCACAGCCCCATGGATCACTGAGGCACGTGAGCCTCCAAACCACAACGAGACTGTGGTCCTCTTGGAGGTGATTTACGCATGCTCACTTAAAAATAGATCACATTTTTTATGAGGAAACATTTGGTAGAAAAAAATGTTTTCATTTTTGAAAGATGTGGATTTATCAAAGAATACTTTATCCATTTTGAGAATTGTGAATGAAAATCCTGTAGGCAAGTGGAAATACCTTTTTTTTCAATAGTTACCTTTTGCCTTCCATCGATAAAAAGGATCTTTGTGAAGTCACAATTAAATCCTTAGAAGATTAACAATTCTCTCTTGATTGAGGAAATGCTGTGTTAATTTATTACTGAGATGCAGAGAGAATGTAAGTTAAGATAAAGAAGTTCTTTGTGTGGGAATGAGTGCAATTGTAGACGTGGAGAAGTTTCATCAGTGGAAGCTTACAAAAGTAGGAAGTGTAATTCATTTACAATAACATTCCTGACTATTACAAGGTGATGCACTCTGGGAGGTCAAATAAGGGAAGGAGGTAGATTGTAGGGTCCCAAGGAATGTTGATAAACAGAGGGATTTTGGGGGCTTCATGTTCCTAGTTCTGTAAAAGTGACACCACAGGTGAAGAAGACCTTGGACTTGCCCACTGTCTCATGTCAGGGCATAGAACATGAACATTGGCCCGTTGTGTTCCAGCTTCACAGAACATGGGTTAGAACACATTTGGAGTTGGTGTGACTATCTGGTCACTGCATTTTAAGAAGGATGTGACTGCATTGGACTGAGTGCGGAGGAGATTCATCAGGATGTTACCAGGAATGTTGGACTTTCAGCTGTGGGGGGCAGGGGATTGGATGGGCTGGGCTCATTTCTTTCCTGGAGTGAAGGAAGCCAAGAGGTGATTTGATAGAGATATGTAAAATTCATGAAGGCTTGGATAGGGGACTCACATGGTAGGGAAGACAAGACGACATTAGCTTAGGGCGAGGGAAGAGAGTTTGAAAGGTTATCTGAGGTGCAGGTATTTATACAGAGTGGTTGGAGTCTGGAGCTTGCTGCCAGAGGAAGCGGTGGAATCAGATGTAATCATTATACTTGAGACTTTCAGACATGCAAGACATAGAAAGAAGCACACCTAGTGTGGGCATATGGGACTAGTGTAGATGTATGAAAACATCTGCATGAATCTGATGGGCTGAAGGGCCTATTCCTCAGCTGTATATCTCGGCGACTACAACTGGACCTCACCAACACCATTTCCAGTACTCCAAAGCACAAATGACAACTCGAAGTATTCCGCCCTTACAGTGAGGAGATTTTGCTGTACTGACATCAATAACAGTGAAAGAGTACAGCGGAAATCTACAAGGATATTGCTGGGTCTTGAGGACCTGAGATGGGACTTTATTCCCTGGAGAGCAGGAGAATGAGTGGATCTTTGATAGAGGTGTACAAAGTTATGAGGGCCATGGATAGGATAAATGACAGCAGGCTTTTTGTTTCAGTTGAGGTTGGCTGAGACTCGAACTGGGGGTCATGGGTTAAGGGTAAAAGGTGAAAAGTTTAAGGGAAACGTAAAGAAGCACCTCTTCACTCAGAGGGTGGTGAGAGTGCAGAGCAGAACGAGCTGCCAGTGGAGGTGATGAATGTGGGTTCAATTTCAACATTGAAGAGAAGTTTGGATGAGTACATGGAGAGGAGAGGCATGGAGGACTATGGTCCAGGTTTAGACTAATTTGGCAACTGGAGTGATAAGGCTGAGGATGGGGTTGTTGGTATAGGTACAGGTTGATGGGACTAGAGAGAATAATAACTTGGCATGGACTAGTAGTTCTTTATGACTCTATGACTTTTGATCAACTACTTCCTGGAAGTTAGAAGCTCCTCTCATTGTCATTGTCCATTATCTGTTAACCATCCATAAGTTTCGGTGTGGTCGATTGTCCGTAAGCCAATTAACCATAGCTATGTGAAACACAGAGACTGGGCAGTTCTGCAGACAACAGCTGACAATCTTGTATTTTACTCTTCACCAGCACTGCACTTTCTCTGTAGCTGTTACACTTGCTTCACTTGTGATTGTTTTACCTAATTCTATGCAAGACAAGTTTTTCAATGTATGTCAGTACATATGACAATACACCAGTTTCAGTCCCACTGCCACATAGACAGCAGCAAGTTAAAGAAGTAGCTTATCACTACCCACTTCAGGGTAATTAGGAACGGACACTATAGTTTGTCCTTCACGGTGGTGCCCATATCCCATAATTATATGCAACCATAAGAAATCAAAGGAGAAGTGGGCCATTTAATCCCCTGCTCCCGATCCATCATTTAATAAGATTATTATTCGTGTGCAACTCTCCACGTCTGGTCGAGTTTATCGTTGTGTACAGTGACGTACAGATACAACTACAACACACACAAAATACTGGAGGAACTCAACATTTATGGAAAAGAGTGAACAGTCAGCATTTCGGACCGAGCCTCTTCTTCAGAATGGAAGAGGGGAGATGCCTGAATTAAAAGGTGGGGGTGGGGAGAGAAAATAGGCTGGCTGGAAGGTGGTAGGTGAAGCCACATGTGTGGGAAAGGTCAAGGGCTGGAGAAGAACAAATTTGATACGAGAGGAGAGTGGACCATAGGAGAAAGTGAAGGAGGAGGGAAGGAACAGGCAGGTGAGAAGAAGTAAAAGGTCAGAGTGGGGAACAGAGGAAGGGGTGGGTGGGGAAATTTGTGAGAAATCAATATTCATGCCATCAGGTTGGAGGCTACCCAGACAGAATATGAGGTGTTGCTCCCCCACCCTGAGGTGGCCTCATCGTGGCACTAGAGGAGGCCATGGACCGGCATATCGGAATGGGAATGGGAATCAGATTAAAATGTTTAGCCACCAGAAAGTCCTGCTTGTGGTAGGTGGTGTGGAGGTGCTCCACGAAGCGGTCCCCAATTTACGATGGGTGTCCCCAAGGATCACCTCAGCACCAGCATCTGCAGATTTTCATACGTCTGCAGCAGCATCACTCACCCCACACCATGAATCCTTCATATCCCGTCTGGAAGACCCCCAACCTTTTGGCATTGACATTGATTTCTCTAACTTTTACTTATTTCTTCCCCCTCCCCACCTCCTCTGCTTTTCCATTCCCCAATCTGCGTCCCCCACCTTACCTCTTCCCTTCTCCTCACCTGCCAGTAGGAAGAATCTCCAAAGCAGCTTCGCTCTGTGCACAGCAAGCAGGATTTCCCAGTGGCCAACCATTTTAATTCCACTCCCCAGTCCCATTCTGGCATGTTGAACCATGGCCTCCTCCACTGCCACAGTGAAGCCACTCTCCAGTTGGAGGAGCAACACCTCATAGTCCATCCAGGCAGCTTCCAACCTGACGACATGATCATCAATTTCTCTAACTTCGGGTAACTTCTCCCCCTTCCCCTCCTCTCTCTTTCTATTCACCATTCTAGCTCACCTCTCACCTCTATTCTCCTCGCTTGCATATCACTCCCTCTGGTGCCCCTCCTCCTTCCCTTTTCCCATACGTTCACTCTCCTCTCCTATCAGACTGTTTCTCCTTCAGACCTTCACCTTCCCGTTTCTCACTTCGTTCTCCCCCCCCCACTACCCGCACACCTTCCCCTTCACCGGGTTCCACCCAACACCTGCCCGCTAGTACTCCTCCAGCCAACCCCCCACCTTCTTATTCTGGCTTCTGCCCCCTTCTCTTCCAGTTTTCAGCCCAAAATATCGACTGTTTATTCCCCTTCATAGATGCTGCTGGACCTGCTGAGTCCCTCCAGCATTTTGTGCACGTTACTCAGTAAAACTAACCGGTAATCAAATACTCTCATAATAAAAGCCTTTGACCTACTGATGTTATAATCGCTGAATCTCCATTGTAACTTCCGGTGTCCTTGAGTGCAAGGCCACCCAAGTCCCTCTGAACACCAACACCATACAAACTCTCACCAGTCAAGAAATACGTTCCTGCTCTCCATTTCCTATTGAAGAGGATGAAAATTAAAGAACTCTTGCCCCAGCAATTGCATTTCATCGCCTTGATGGAGACTTGCTCCAAGCGAAAATAATTTAATAGTTTTAATTTATGTGACTGTCAACTTATGCAGTAAATTTTAACAACTGATGGCCATTTTCTGAAATCTGATGACAACTTAGAAATGATTGGGTGACTGAGATTTGCTCTGAGTAGTTACTTGTTGGTGCTAATTTTACTGAAGAGCAAACAAGGAATAAATGGAAAGCAGCGAGTTGGGATACATGGGTGTTACTCTGGTTGGAAATCAGGGGTGAGCGGTGTGCCGCAGGGGTCGGTGCTGAGCCTGCAACTGTTCACGATATACATTAACGATCTGGAAGAGGGGACCGAGTGTAGTGTATCTAAGTTTGCTGATGACACTAAATTGAGTGGAAAAGCAAATTGTGCAGAGGATACAGAGGCTCTGTGGAGAGATGTAGATACTATAGATTAAGTGAGTGTGCAAGGGACTGGCAGATGGAGTACAATGTTGGTAAATGCAAGGTCATCCACTTTGGAAGGAAAAATGAAAGAACAGATTATTATTTAAATGGTAAAAGATTGCAGCATGCCGCTGTGCAGAGGGACTTGGGAGTGCTTGTGCATGAATCACAAAAGGTTGGTTTGCAAAGTGCAGCAGGCTGTCAAGAAGGCAAATGGGTTGTTGGCCTTCATTGCTAGAGGGATTGAATTTAAGAGCAGGGAGGTCATGCTGCAACTGTACAGGATACTGGTGAGGCCACACCTGGAGTACTGTGTGCAGTTCTGGTCTCCTTACTTGAAGAATGATATACTGACTTTGGAGGTGGTGCTGAGGAAGTTCACCAAGTTGATTCCAGAGATGAGGGGGTTAGACTATGAGGAGAGATTGAGCCAGCTGGGACTGTACTTGCTGGAATTCAGAAGAATGAGAAGAGATCTTATAGAAACATATAAAATGGATAGATAGGATGGAGGCAGTAAAGTTGTTTCCACTGGTAGGTGAGTCTAGAACCAGGGGACATAGCCTCAAGTTTTGGGAGAGTAAATTTAGGACGGAGATGAGGAGGAACTGCTTTTCCCAGAGGGTGGTGAATCTGTGGAACTCTCTGCCCATTGAAGCAGTGGAGGCTACCTCAGTAAATGTATTTAAGACAAGGTTGGATAGATTTTTGCATAGTAGGGGAATTAAGGGTTATGTGGAAAAGGCAGGTAGGTGGAGATGATCAGTGATGATCTTATTGAACGGTGGAGCAGGCTCGACGGGCCAGATGGTCTACTCCTGCTCCTATTTCTTATGTTCTAAAATATCAACTTTTATTCTCCATACACACTCAGTGGTCACTTTGTTCGGCACCTCATGAAGTGGCCACTGTGTGTACATTCGTGGTCTTCTGCTCCTGTGGCCCATCCACTTCAAGGTTGGATGTGTTTTGTGTTCAGAGATGCTCTTCTGCGCAGCACTGTTGTACCATGTGGTTATTTGAGTTACTTTTGCCTTCCAGTCAGTTTGAACCTGTCTGGCCGTTCTCCTCTGACCTCTCTCATTAGCAAGGCATTTTCACCCACAGAACGGATGACCACTGGATGTTTATTTTTGTATTTTGCACCATTCTCTGTAAACTCCAGAGCAGGGGTAGGCAACCTTAAGCACAAATGATTTTCTAGCATGCGTTATTCATTAATTCAAGGCAAAACATAACTAGATGTATTTAAATGGATAATTGCCATATTTCAAGCTTTTTATGGCATTTATCTGTCTCATTAATATGCAATCCGGCCCACAGAGGCAAAAAGGTTGCCGACCCCTGCTCTAGAGATTGTTGTGTATGAAAATTCCAGGAGGTCAGCGATTTGTGAGATACTCAAACCACCCTGTCTGGCACCAAGAATCATTGCACGGTTAGAGCCACTTAGATCGCATTTGTTATGGTGTGTTGGCATGACGTGCAACAAAAACCATCATTCAACAATTCTAAACAATGAAGAATTATATAAAAATAAGTTAATGTTAAAGTCCTGACATGGAATAAAATATGTATTGAAGTATGTAAACAGCATTATAGAAAGTGGTTTGAAGTGTTACAATGCTGTGACAGGGTAAAAGATAGAAAGGATGATGGGTGAACTGGGATGGTTGATCAGATTAACGGCCTGGAGGAAGAAACTTTTAAGATGGCATCAAGTTTCAGTTTGCACAGCCCTTCCGTGCTTTCCAGAGGGAGCTTTTCAGAAAGGTAAGATAGAGTGATGCGAAAGGGACAAGATTTAAAGGGAATTTGAGGGGCACCTTCTTCCACTCGGAGGCTGTTGAGTACATGGAACGAGCTGCCAGAAGAACTGTGTGATGGAGAGTGCTCAGTAAACGCATACACACACACACACACACACACACACACACACACACACACACACACACACACACACACACACACACACACACACACACACACACACACACACCACCCCCCCCCCCCCCCCACTTGTCATTCTACTATCGTGGTGCTAAAGGTTTACACTTCACTGTCTTCCCCCCTCTCCCCACCGGTATATTCTCATAATGGGTCCTAGATCGCGCTGATACACTCTGGTTGGTTTATGGGGCCTTTCCTGCCATACACAGTGGAATATTAGTAACGGGGATGTGTAAATGTGTAAATATTGTTGGTGTACTGTATTTAAGGTAGATATTCTGCTTATTTTGTAATATGTTTGTAACTACACTGTGGGGTGCATCATATTCTAATTCATGCATAGATTTAAGTTAACTTTGTGGGTAACTAGAGATGGTATGTCCAGGTGTCTGAAAGAACGAGGCGGTTCACCCTCACTAACAGAGAGAGGGAAATCGAGCTGCCAGGGGTTCACACTGGACAAAGTATGGAGTTATCGTTGTGTTTTTGTAAGGATTAGCAGTTTTTATTTTGCTATTTTTGTAAGTTTGATTCTTTGACACACCAAATAAACACTCATTGCATGAAGTGCGACGTGACTCCAGCTATCTTTTCTTTGGTCATTACCCACGTATCATAACAAAGTGGTTGGAGGCAGGTACCGTAGTAGATTTTACGAAGCACTTGGATGTGGGATATTGGCCAATTGGAGGAAATTGGGAATAGCTAGATGTGCACCGTGGTTGGTAATAATTCATTGGAATGGAGAGCCTGCGCCCGTGCCATACTGGGTTAACGTATGAGGGGTGTTTGATGGCTCTAGTCTTGTACTCGCTGGAATTTAGAAGAATGAGGGGGGGATCTCATTGAAGCTTATCAAATATTGAAAGACCTAGATAGTGTGGATGTAGAGAGGATGTTTCCTATCGTGGGAAAGTCTAGAACTGGGGGCGAAGCCTCAGAATACAAGTACATCCCTTTAGAACAGAGATGAGGAGAAAGAGGGTGGTGGATCTGTGGAATTCTTTGCCACAGACAGTTCTGGATGACACGCCATTAGATATATTTAAAGCAGAGATTAGTCGGCTCTTGATTCATCATCATCATCATTATGCCCACGTCATGTGATGTGGACAATCATAGTCTTTAATTTATGTGACTGCCAATTCATGCAAATTATTCTTGGCGAATTTTTTGACAGAAGTGGTTTGCCATTGCCTTCTTCTGGGCAGTGTCTTTACAAGACGGGTGACCACAGCCATTATCAATATTCTTCATTCCTTTTGAACTCCATAATAAAATATCTGATACAAATGGCCGTTTTATTATTGTTTCTGGTAAACTATATAACACTAAAGTTGCACTAGCAAACCTGTATGCCCCCAACTTTGATGATGTTAACTTTTTTGAACGGTTTTTTTCCTCACTACCAGACTTAAACTCATACTCTCTTATATTGGGTGGTGACTTCAACTGTTGGTTGGATCCTAAACTGGACCAATCGTCCTCTGTTACCAGATCACCTACTAAATCTGCCTTAGCTATTCAATCGGTTCTTAATTCGGATCTAAAGTTCCATAAGGTCTGGGGACCTTTTATCGAGTACTTTCATAACCTTCCTCTTGACTAGGGTTTTTTTTTCGTTTTTTTTCTTCTTTTCGGTCCCTTGTTTTCAGCTCCCTTTTTTTTTTCTGGTAGTAGGCATTATTATCCTCTGTTGCTAAGTGTATTCACAGTCTGGGAGTTTGACTGTCCGGACTTATACTCTTTATATTGTGTGGTGGTTGGTCTGGAGTTGTTGTTGTTTTTTTCTTGTGTTGTGGGGTTTGGGGAGGACACTAAGCTCACTTGTCTTTAATTTAGGTGCTTTTTTGTTAAATTCTCTTCCTCTGTAGCATATTGTTATTGTATGCTTAATCTTGCACTGTATTAATGCTCCTCATTGGGATTTGGGGTTTTTAATTTTGTAAAATGTTTTGAAAAACTAATTAAAAAAAAATTTTTTAAATAAAAAAAATCAATACTCTTCAGAGATTGTCTGCCTGGTGTCAGTGGTCACATAACCAGGACTTGTGATATTAGAGCATTGGCTGATTGGTAGCAGGCAGTGAGTGGGAATAAAAAGATCCTATTCTGGTTGGCTGCCAGTGACTAGTGGCATTCTACATGCTTTGGTGTTGGGACCACTTCTTTTTATGCTGTATGTAAATGATTTAGATGATGGAATAAATGGCTTTGTTGCCAAGTTTGCAGATGGTACAAAGATTGTTGGAGGGGCAGGTAGTGTTGAGGAAACGGGTAGGATGCAGAAGGATATAGACAGATTAAGAGAATGGGCAAGAAAGTGGCAAATGAAATACAATGTTGGTAAAGCAGTAGAAATAAATGAGCAGACTATTTTCTAAATGAGGAGAAAATCCAGGAATCTGAGATGCAGAGGGACTTGGGAGTCCTTGTGCAGAACACCCTGAAGGTTAGCTTGCAGGATGAGTTGGTGGTGAGGAAGGCAAATGCAATGTTAGCATTCATTTCAAGAGGTCTAGAGTACAAGAGCAAGAATGTGATGCTGAGGCTTTATAAGGCACTGGTGAGGCCTCACCTTGAGTATTGTGAACAGTTCTGGGCTCCTCATCTTAGAAAAGATGTGCTGGCATTAGGGAGAGTCTAGAGGGGGCCCACAAGGATGATTCCAGGCATGAAAGGGTTATCATACAAGGAACATTTGATGGCTCTGGGTCTGTACTCACTGGGATTCAGAAGGATGGGGGGGATCTCATTGAAACATTTCAAATGTTGAAAGGTCTAGACAGAGTAGATGTGGAAAGGATGTTTCCCATGGTGGGAGAGTCTAGGACAAGAGGGCACAGCCTCAAAACAGAGATGCAGAGAATTTTCTTCAGCCAAAGGGTGGCGAATTTGTGGAATTTGTTGCCACTTGCAGCTGCAGAGGCCAGGTTGTTGGGTTTAGGCAGAGATTGATAGGTTCTTGATTGGACATGGCATCAAAGGTTACGGGGAGAAGGCCAGGAACTGGGGTTGAGGAGGAGATAGAAAAAAACGATCAGCCATGATTGGATGGCAGAGCAGACTCGATGGGCCAGATGGCCTAATTCTACTGCTATGTCCTATGGTCTTTAATGCACCAGCTGCTCATACACCTGCTGCCATGGCTTCACGTGACCCTGACTGGGGGGAAGGGGGCTAAGCAGGTGCTACACCTTGCCCAAGGGTGATCTGCAGGCTAGCGGAGGGAAGGAGTACCTCACACCTCCTTTGGCAGAGACATATCTCAATCCTACCACCCACGATAAATTGACTTATTAGTAAGGGCGTCGAAAGTAATGGGGAGAAGGCAGGGCAATGGGGTGAGAGGAATAATTAATCAGCCATGAGGGATGGGCAGAGCAGACTCGATGGCCCAAATTCTGCTCTTGTCTTGTGGTCTTGTAACTCTCCGGCTCTGTGACTATGACATCGCTGTAGCTATTATACACATTACTCGTGAACAGAAGCTGCATGATTGAAAGACTGAAGTTGTCTGTGCTGGTTTGAGAGAATTCTTTGCTGCGCTTGGCTTTGAGAACAGCATTGTAAACAAGGAGGGTTGTGAAAGACCGACTGCGTCATCATAGTGGGAAAAGCCTTGGGCAAAGCCACGAGTTATTCAAAATAATTCAACAGCAGAAACAACATTGGAGTTGTAACTTTGCCAGTAAGGATTTCAGATCCAAGTCATAGGTACGCTAATGATGTTAAAATCAAACAATTTAGGAAACTGAACTCTAAAACACAGTAAGTGGTAAACTACTCTGAGGGGAATATTGTAAGTGATCACACTCAACAGTCAACAGATTGATCATAAGACCTTAGACAAATCGAGTACACCATCTGGCCGACCCACTGATTCATGGAATTACTTGTCTACCCGAAAGACAAGAAGTCTCATGCAATGTGAGGAGCAGCACAGAAATCAAGAGGAACGAGAGAGGATCAATGGAAAATGTAGGTCACGTGGCTTGTTTGGGCATTGTTGGGAGGAATACTTGCGAGCTTATGACATTCCTTTGGTTGTATATATGCAAATCATTTGACCAGGTGGTCTTAGAGATGCAAATGCATTATGGAGAGAGGCGGAAGGTACCAGGGCAATGGAGCAGAGTGGAGATTTAATTAAGACCTACAAAGGAATATGATGAACCTACATAGAACATTGCAGCCCCCTACAGGCCCTTCACCCAACAATGTGCGCTGACTTTTTAACCTTATAATGAACGTTCAGAACGGACGCATCTCTCATTTACAAGCTCAGTAATCAGGAACCTCAAGTAGACAGAGCAACGTTAGAACATGGAAAATTACAGCACAGTACAGCTCTTCAGCCCACAATGTTGTGCTGGGCTTTTAACCTACTCTGAGATCAATCTAACCCCTCCCTCCTACATAGCCCTCCATTTTTCTCTCCTCCATGTGCCTATCTAAAAATTTCTTAAATGTCCCTGATGTATCTGTCTCTACCACCACCCCTGGTAGGGTGGTCCATGCACGTACTATGCTCTGTGTGAAACCATTACCCCTGACATTCCCTTGTACTTGCTTCCAATCACCTGAAATTTTTGCCCCTTCCAATTAGCAATTTAGGAAAAAATATTACCTCTCTTTGTGGAGCCATTGTCAAGGATGTATTGCTGTATGGAGATTGGGAGTCCAATAAATGTCTGGGTAGCGTGCAATACAGTGGCAAGGAGAAATACAGAACCACCTTCACTATGTTCACAACAAAAGGATTTTCCAGTGGCTGACCATTTTAATTCCACTCTCCTTTCCCATTCTGATATGGCCTTTACTTGAGAAATTGGTATTTGCCCCATCAGGTTGGAGGCTGCCCAAATGGAATATGAGGTGTTGCTCCTCCAAACTGAGAGTGGCTTTATTGCGGCAGTAGAGAAGGCCAGGGTAATTTCTCTCCTGCCCCCTTCCCTCTTTTTCCATTCCCTATTCTGATTCCTTCTTAACCCCTTCTCTTCTCCTCACCTCCCTCTGGTGCTCTTCCTCCTCCCCTTTCTTGCATGGTCCAATCTCCTCTCCCATCAGATTCCTTCTTCTTCAACCCTTTACCTTTTCCACCTATCACCTCCCAGCTTTTTACTTCAATTCCCCTCTCCCCCACCCACCTACATTCCCCTGTTACCTGGTCTCACCTATCACCTGCCAGCTTGTACTACTTCCCCTCCTCCCCACCTTCCTATTCTGGCTTCTTCCTCCTTCCATTCCAATCCTGATGAAGAGTCTTGGCCTGAAACGTCGACTGTTTATTCCTCTCCATAGATACTGCCAGACCTGCTGAGCTCCTCCAGCATTTTGTGTGTATTGCTCTGGATTTCCAGCATCTGCAGATTCTATTGTGCTTATGATTTGAATTATTCTTATTCACCACACTGGGGTTCTTTTGGTTTTTTTTATACACATTAGTGGTGTATAAATGCTTAGTATACACAAAGCATTTAGGTCTTAAAATTTAAGTCAGATCAGTCTTTCATTTTACTTCTCCAAACGAGAATAAGCTAAATTTCAGACTCTGAGAGTTGAGATTGACATCGTAAATTGCCTTGATTTTTCAGCAAAGATTCTGCATCTGTTTCGATAGTCCTCTTCTTAAGCCCGTCAGTGCAACTGGGGCACGGACCGCCAACAACAGCTGCCCGTCAGTGCTACTGGGGCACAGACCACCGACAACAGCTGCCCGTCAGTGCTACTGGGGCACGGACCGCCAACAACAGCTGCCCAGCAACTGGGGCACGGACCGTCAACAACAGCTGCCCAGCAACTGGGGCACGGACCACCGACAACAGCTGCCCAGCAACTGGGGCACGGACCACCAACAACAGCTGCCCAGCAACTGGGGCACGGACCACCGACAACAGCTGCCCAGCAACTGGGGCATGGACCACCGACAACAGCTGCCCAGCAACTGGGGCACGGACCGCCAACAACAGCTGCCCAGCAACTGGGGCACGGACCACCGACAACAGCTCACCAGCAACTGGGGCACGGACCGTCAACAACAGCTCACCAGCAACTGGGGCACGGACCGTCAACAACAGCTGCCCAGCAACTGGGGCACGGACCGTCAACAACAGCTCACCAGCAACTGGGGCACGGACCACCGACAACAGCTGCCCAGCAACTGGGGCACGGACCACCGACAACAGCTGCCCAGCAACTGGGGCACGGACCACCAACAACAGCTGCCCAGCAACTGGCGCACGGACCGCCAACAACAGCTGCCCAGCAACTGGGGCACAGACCATTAACAACAGCTGCCCAGCAACTGGGGCACGGACCACCGACAACAGCTGCCCAGCAACTGGGACACGGACCGTCAACAACAGTTGCCCAGCAACTGGGGCACGGACCGTCAACAACAGCTCACCAGCAACTGGGGCACGGACCGTCGACAACAGCTGCCCAGCAACTGGGGCACGGACCACCGACAACAGCTGCCCAGCAACTGGGGCACGGACCACCAACAACAGCTGCCCAGCAACTGGGGCACGGACCGTCGACAACAGCTGCCCAGCAACTGGGGCACGGACCACCAACAACAGCTCACCAGCAACTGGGACACGGACCGTCAACAACAGTTGCCCAGCAACTGGGACACGGACCGTCAACAACAGCTGCCCAGCAACTGGGGCACGGACCGTCAACAACAGCTGCCCAGCAACTGGGGCACGGACCCCCGACAACAGCTGTCCAGCAACTGGGGCACGGACCGTCAACAACAGCTGCCCAGCAACTGGGACACGGACCGTCAACAACAGCTCACCAGCAACTGGGACACGGACCGTCAACAACATCTGCCCAGCAACTGGGACACGGACCGTCAACAACATCTGCCCAGCAACTGGGACACGAACCGTCAACAACAGTTGCCCAGCAACTGGGGCACGGACCGTCGACAACAGCTGCCCAGCAACTGGGGCACGGACCGTCGACAACAGCTCACCAGCAACTGGGGCACGGACCGTCAACAAAAGCTGCCCAGCAACTGGGGCACGGACCGTCAACAACAGCTCACCAGCAACTGGGGCACGGACCACCAACAACAGCTGCCCAGCTACTGGGGCACGGACCGTCAACAACAGCTCACCAGCAACTGGGGCACGGACCGTCAACAACAGCTCACCAGCAACTGGGGCACGGACCACCAACAACAGCTGCCCAGCAACTGGGGCACGGACCACCAACAACAGCTGCCCAGCAACTGGGGCACGGACCGTCAACAACATCTGCCCAGCAACTGGGACACGGACCGTCAACAACAGTTGCCCAGCAACTGGGGCACGGACCGTCGACAACAGCTGCCCAGCAACTGGGGCACGGACCGTCAACAACAGTTGCCCAGCAACTGGGGCACGGACCATCAACAACAGCTGCCCAGCAACTGGGGCACGGACCACCGACAACAGCTGCCCAGCAACTGGGGCACGGACCGTCGACAACAGCTGCCCAGCAACTGGGGCACGGACCGTCAACAACAGCTGCACAGCAACTGGGGCACGGAACACCAGCAACAGCTGCCCAGCTACTGGGGCACAGACCACCGACAACAGCTGCCCAGCAACTGGGGCACGGACTGTCGACAACAGCTGCCCAGCAACTGGGGCACGGACCACCAACAACAGCTCACCAGCAACTGGGGCATGGACCACCAACAACAGCTCACCAGCAACTGGGGCACGGACAACCGACAACAGCTCACCAGCAACTGGGGCATGGACCACCGACAACAGCTGCCCAGCAACTGGGGCACGGACCGTCGACAACAGCTGCCCAGCAACTGGGGCACGGACCGTCGACAACAGCTGCCCAGCAACTGGGGCACGGACCACCGACAACAGCTGCCCAGCAACTGGGGCACGGACTGTCGACAACAGCTGCCCAGCAACTGGGGCACGGACCACCAACAACAGCTGCCCAGCAACTGGGGCAAGGACCGTCGACAACAGCTGCCCAGCAACTGGGGCACGGACCGTCGACAACAGCTGCCCAGCAACTGGGGCACGGACCACCGACAACAGCTGCCCAGAAACTGGGGCACGGACCACCGACAACAGCTCACCAGCAACTGGGGCACGGACCGTCAACAACAGCTGCCCAGTAACTGGGGCACGGACCGTCAACAACAGCTGCCCAGCAACTGGGGCACGGACCGTCGACAACAGCTGCCCAGTAACTGGGGCACGGACCGTCAACAACAGCTGCCCAGCAACTGGGGAACGGACCACCGACAACAGCTGCCCAGCAACTGGGGCACGGACCACCAACAACAGCTCACCAGCAACTGGGGCACGGACCGTCAACAACAGCTGCCCAGCAACTGGGGCACGGACCGTCAACAACAGCTGCCCAGCAACTGGGGCACGGACCACCGACAACAGCTGCCCAGCAACTGGGGCAAGGACCGTCGACAACAGCTGCCCAGCAACTGGGGCACGGACCATCGACAACAGCTCACCAGCAACTGGGGCACGGACCATCAACAACAGCTGCCCAGCAACTGGGGCACGGACCACCGACAACAGCTCACCAGTAACTGGGGCACGGACCGTCAACAACAGCTGCCCAGCAACTGGGGAACGGACCACCGACAACAGCTCACCAGTAACTGGGGCACGGACCGTCAACAACAGCTGCCCAGCAACTGGGGAACGGACCACCGACAACAGCTGCCCAGCAACTGGGGCACGGACCACCAACAACAGCTCACCAGCAACTGGGGCACGGACCGTCAACAACAGCTGCCCAGCAACTGGGGCACGGACCGTCAACAACAGCTGCCCAGCAACTGGGGCACGGACCACCGACAACAGCTGCCCAGCAACTGGGGCAAGGACCGTCGACAACAGCTGCCCAGCAACTGGGGCACGGACCATCGACAACAGCTCACCAGCAACTGGGGCACGGACCATCAACAACAGCTGCCCAGCAACTGGGGCACGGACCACCGACAACAGCTCACCAGCAACTGGGACACGGACCGTCGACAACAGCTGCCCAGCAACTGGGGCACGGACCGTCAACAACAGCTGCCCAGCAACTGGGGCACGGACCGTCAACAACAGCTGCCCAGCAACTGGGGCACGGACCATCAACAACAGCTCACCAGCAACTGGGGCACGGACCGTCGACAACAGCTGCCCAGCAACTGGGGCACGGACCACCGACAACAGCTCACCAGCAACTGGGGCACGGACCGTCAACAACAGCTCACCAGCAACTGGGGCACGGACCACCGACAACAGCTGCCCAGCAACTGGGGCACGGACCGTCAACAACAGCTGCCCAGCAACTGGGGCACGGACTGTCAACAACAGCTGCCCAGCAACTGGGGCACGGACCGTCAACAACAGCTGCCCAGCAACTGGGACACGGACCGTCAACAACAGCTGCCCAGCAACTGGGGCACGGACCACCGACAACAGCTCACCAGCAACTGGGGCACGGACCGTCAACAACAGCTGCCCAGCAACTGGGGCACGGACCGTCGACAACAGCTCACCAGCAACTGGGGCACGGACCACCAACAACAGCTGCCTAGCAACTGGGGCACGGACCACCGACAACAGCTGCCCAGCAACTGGGACACGGACCGTCAACAACAGCTGCCCAGCAACTGGGGCACGGACCGTCAACAACAGCTGCCCAGCAACTGGGGCACGGACCACCGACAACAGCTGCCCAGCAACTGGGGCATGGACCGTCAACAACAGCTGCCCAGCAACTGGGGCACGGACCATCAACAACAGCTCACCAGCAACTGGGGCACGGACCACCAACAACAGCTGCCTAGCAACTGGGGCACGGACCATCAACAACAGCTGCCCAGCAACTGGGGCACGGACCACCAACAACAGCTGCCTAGCAACTGGGGCACGGACCATCAACAACAGCTGCCCAGCAACTGGGGCACGGACCACCGACAACAGCTGCCCAGCAACTGGGACACGGACCGTCAACAACAGCTGCCCAGCAACTGGGGCACGGACCGTCAACAACAGCTGCCCAGCAACTGGGGCATGGACCGTCAACAACAGCTGCCCAGCAACTGGGGCACGGATCGTCGACAACAGCTCACCAGCAACTGGGACACGGACCGTCAACAACAGCTGCCCAGCTACTGGGGCACGGACCATCAACAACAGCTCACCAGCAACTGGGGCATGGACCGTCAACAACAGCTGCCCAGCAACTGGGGCACGGACCGTCAACAACAGCTGCCCAGCAACTGGGGCACGGACCGTCAACAACAGCTGCCCAGCAACTGGGGCACGGACCACCAACAACAGCTCACCAGCAACTGGGACACGGACCACCGACAACAGCTCACCAGCAACTGGGGCATGGACCGTCAACAACAGCTGCCCAGCAACTGGGGCACGGACCGTCGACAACAGCTGCCCAGCAACTGGGGCACGGACCGTCAACAACAGCTGCCCAGCAACTGGGGCACGGACCGTCAACAACAGCTGCCCAGCAACTGGGGCACGGACCACCGACAACAGCTGCCCAGCAACTGGGGCACGGACTGTCAACAACAGCTGCCCAGCAACTGGGGCACGGACCGTCAACAACAGCTGCCCAGCAACTGGGACACGGACCGTCAACAACAGCTGCCCAGCAACTGGGGCACGGACCACCGACAACAGCTGCCCAGCAACTGGGGCACGGACCACCGACAACAGCTGCCCAGCAACTGGGGCACGGACCGTCAACAACAGCTGCCCAGCAACTGGGGCACGGACCGTCGACAACAGCTCACCAGCAACTGGGGCACGGACCACCGACAACAGCTCACCAGCAACTGGGGCACGGACCACCGACAACAGCTGCCCAGCAACTGGGGCACGGACCACCAACAACAGCTGCCCAGCAACTGGGACACGGACCGTCAACAACAGCTGCCCAGCAACTGGGGCACGGACCGTCAACAACAGCTGCCCAGCAACTGGGGCACGGACCACCGACAACAGCTGCCCAGCAACTGGGGCACGGACCACCGACAACAGCTGCACAGCAACTGGGGCACGGACCACCGACAACAGCTGCACAGCAACTGGGGCACGGACCGTCAACAACAGCTGCCCAGCAACTGGGGCACGGACCATCAACAACAGCTCACCAGCAACTGGGGCACGGACCACCAACAACAGCTGCCTAGCAACTGGGGCACGGACCATCAACAACAGCTGCCCAGTAACTGGGGCACGGACCACCAACAACAGCTGCCCAGCAACTGGGGCACGGACCATCAACAACAGCTGCCCAGCAACTGGGGCACGGACCACCGACAACAGCTGCCCAGCAATTGGGACACGGACCACCGACAACAGCTCACCAGCAACTGGGGCATGGACTGTCAACAACAGCTCACCAGCAACTGGGGCACGGACCGTCAACAACAGCTGCCCAGCAACTGGGGCACGGACCATCAACAACAGCTCACCAGCAACTGGGACACGGACCGTCAACAACAGCTGCCCAGCAACTGGGGCACGGACCATCAACAACAGCTGCCCAGCAACTGGGACACGGACCACCAACAACAGCTCACCAGCAACTGGGACACGGACCACCGACAACAGCTCACCAGCAACTGGGGCATGGACCGTCAACAACAGCTGCCAAGCAACTGGGGCACGGACCGTCGACAACAGCTGCCCAGCAACTGGGGCACGGACCGTCGACAACAGCTGCCAAGCAACTGGGGCACGGACCACCGACAACAGCTGCCCAGCAACTGGGGCACGGACCACCAACAACAGCTCACCAGCAACTGGGACACGGACCACCAACAACAGCTGCCCAGCAACTGGGGCACGGACCACCGACAACAGCTGCCCAGCAACTGGGGCACGGACCACCGACAACAGCTGCCCAGCAACTGGGGCACGGACCGTCAACAACAGCTCACCAGCAACTGGGACACGGACAGTCAACAACAGCTGCCCAGCAACTGGGACACGGACCGTCAACAACAGCTGCCCAGCAACTGGGGCACGGACCACCGACAACAGCTCACCAGCAACTGGGGCACGGACCGTCAACAACAGCTGCCCAGCAACTGGGGCACGGACCGTCGACAACAGCTCACCAGCAACTGGGGCACGGACCACCGACAACAGCTGCCCAGCAACTGGGGCACTGACCACCAACAACAGCTCACCAGCAACTGGGGCACAGACCGCCAACAACAGCTGCCCAGCAACTGGGACACGGACCGCCAACAACAGCTGCCCAGCAACTGGGGCACGGACCGTCAACAACAGCTGCCCAGCAACTGGGGCACGGACCACCAACAACAGCTGCCCAGCAACTGGGGCACGGACTGTCAACAACAGCTGCCCAGCTACTGGGGCACGGACCGTCAACAACAGCTGCCCAGCTACTGGGGCACGGACCGTCAACAACAGCTGCCCAGCTACTGGGGCACGGACCGTCAACAACAGCTGCCCAGCAACTGGGGCACGGACCACCAACAACAGCTGCCCAGCAACTGGGGCACGGACCGTCAACAACAGCTGCCCAGCAACTGGGGCACGGACCACCAACAACAGCTCACCAGCAACTGGGGCACAGACCGCCAACAACAGCTGCCCAGCAACTGGGACACGGACCGCCAACAACAGCTGCCCAGCAACTGGGGCACGGACCGTCAACAACAGCTGCCCAGCAACTGGGGCACGGACCACCAACAACAGCTGCCCAGCAACTGGGGCACGGACTGTCAACAACAGCTGCCCAGCTACTGGGGCACGGACCGTCAACAACAGCTGCCCAGCTACTGGGGCACGGACCGTCAACAACAGCTGCCCAGCTACTGGGGCACGGACCGTCAACAACAGCTGCCCAGCTACTGGGGCACGGACCACCGACAACAGCTGCCCAGCAACTGGGACACGGACCGTCAACAACAGCTGCCCAGCAACTGGGACACGGACTGTCAACAACAGCTGCCCAGCAACTGGGGCATGGACTGTCAACAACAGCTGCCCAGCAACTGGGACACGGACCGTCAACAACAGCTGCCCAGCAACTGGGGCACGGACCACCGACAACAGCTCACCAGCAACTGGGGCACGGACCCCCAACGACAGCTGCCCAGCATCTGGGGCACGGACCGTCGACAACAGCTCACCAGCAACTGGGGCACGGACCGTCGACAACAGCTGCCCAGCAACTGGGGCATGGACCACCGACAACAGCTGTCCAGCAACTGGGGCAAGGACCGTCCACAACAGCTCACCAGCAATTGGGGCACGGACCATCAACAACAGCTGCCCAGCAACTGGGGCACGGACCCCCAACGACAGCTGCCCAGCATCTGGGGCACGGACCGTCGACAACAGCTCACCAGCAACTGGGGCACGGACCGTCGACAACAGCTGCCCAGCAACTGGGGCACGGACCGTCAACAACAGCTGCCCAGCAACTGGGGCACGGACCACCAACAACAGCTGCCCAGCAACTGGGGCACGGACCACCAACAACAGCTGCCCAGCAACTGGGACACGGACCGTCAACAACAGCTCACCAGCAACTGGGGCACGGACCACCGACAACAGCTCACCAGCAACTGGGGCACGGACCACCTACAACAGCTGCCCAGCAACTGGGGCACGGACCACCGACAACAGCTGCCCAGCAACTGGGGCACGGACCACCGACAACAGCTGCACAGCAACTGGGACACGGACCGTCAACAACAGCTGCCCAGCAACTGGGGCACGGACCGTCAACAACAGCTCACCAGCAACTGGGGCACGGACCACCGACAACAGCTCACCAGCAACTGGGGCACGGACCACCGACAACAGCTGCCCAGCAACTGGGGCACGGACCACCAACAACAGCTGCCCAGCAACTGGGACATGGACCGTCAACAACAGCTGCCCAGCAACTGGGGCACGGACCACCGACAACAGCTGCCCAGCAACTGGGGCATGGACCGTCAACAACAGCTGCCCAGCAACTGGGGCACGGACCATCAACAACAGCTCACCAGCAACTGGGGCACGGACCACCAACAACAGCTGCCTAGCAACTGGGGCACGGACCATCAACAACAGCTGCCCAGTAACTGGGGCACGGACCACCAACAACAGCTGCCCAGCAACTGGGGCACGGACCATCAACAACAGCTGCCCAGCAACTGGGGCACGGACCACCGACAACAGCTGCCCAGCAATTGGGACACGGACCACCGACAACAGCTCACCAGCAACTGGGGCATGGACTGTCAACAACAGCTCACCAGCAACTGGGGCACGGACCGTCAACAACAGCTGCCCAGCAACTGGGGCACGGACCATCAACAACAGCTCACCAGCAACTGGGACACGGACCACCGACAACAGCTCACCAGCAACTGGGGCATGGACCGTCAACAACAGCTGCCAAGCAACTGGGGCACGGACCGTCGACAACAGCTGCCCAGCAACTGGGGCACGGACCGTCGACAACAGCTGCCAAGCAACTGGGGCACGGACCACCGACAACAGCTGCCCAGCAACTGGGGCACGGACCACCAACAACAGCTCACCAGCAACTGGGACACGGACCGTCAACAACAGCTGCCAAGCAACTGGGGCACGGACCACCGACAACAGCTGCCCAGCAACTGGGGCACGGACCACCGACAACAGCTGCCCAGCAACTGGGGCACGGACCACCAACAACAGCTGCCCAGCTACTGGGGCACGGACCGTCGACAACAGCTGCCCAACAACTGGGGCACGGACCATCAACAACAGCTGCCCAGCAACTGGGGCACGGACCGTCAACAACAGCTGCCCAGCAACTGGGGCACGGACCGTCGACAACAGCTGCCCAGCAACTGGGGCACGGACCGTCAACAACAGCTCACCAGCAACTGGGACACGGACCGTCAACAACAGCTGCCCAGCAACTGGGGCACGGACCGTCAACAACAGCTGCCCAGCAACTGGGACACGGACCGTCGACAACAGCTCACCAGCAACTGGGGCACGGACCGTCGACAACAGCTGCCCAGCAACTGGGACACGGACCGTCGACAACAGCTCACCAGCAACTGGGACACGGACCACCAACAACAGCTGCCCAGCAACTGGGGCACGGACCGTCAACAACAGCTGCCCAGCAACTGGGACACGGACCGTCGACAACAGCTCACCAGCAACTGGGGCACGGACCGTCGACAACAGCTGCCCAGCAACTGGGACACGGACCGTCGACAACAGCTCACCAGCAACTGGGACACGGACCACCAACAACAGCTGCCCAGCTACTGGGGCACAGACCGCCAACAACAGCTGCCCAGCAACTGGGGCATGGACTGTCAACAACAGCTGCCCAGCAACTGGGGCACGGACCGTCAACAACAGCTGCCCAGCAACTGGGGCACGGACCACCGACAACAGCTCACCAGCAACTGGGACACGGACCACCAACAACAGCTGCCCAGCAACTGGGGCACGGACCGTCAACAACAACTGCCCAGCAACTGGGGCACGGACCACCGACAACAGCTGCCCAGCAACTGGGGCACGGACCACCGACAACAGCTGCCCAGCAACTGGGGCACGGACTGTCGACAACAGCTCACCAGCAACTGGGACACGGACCACCAACAACAGCTGCCCAGCAACTGGGGCACGGACCGTCGACAACAGCTCACCAGCAACTGGGACACGGACCACCAACAACAGCTGCCCAGCAACTGGGGCACTGACCGTCAACAACAGCTGCCCAGCAACTGGGGCACGGACCGTCAACAACAGCTGCCCAGCAACTGGGGCACGGACCACCGACAACAGCTCACCAGCAACTGGGACACGGACCACCAACAACAGCTGCCCAGCAACTGGGGCACGGACCGTCAACAACAGCTGCCCAGCAACTGGGGCACGGACCACCGACAACAGCTGCCCAGCAACTGGGGCACGGACCACCGACAACAGCTGCCCAGCAACTGGGGCACGGACCGTCGACAACAGCTGCCCAGCAACTGGGGCACGGACCGTCAACAACAGCTCACCAGCAACTGGGGCACGGACCATCAACAACAGCTCACCAGCAACTGGGGCACGGACCACCAACAACAGCTGCCCAGCAACTGGGGCACGGACCACCGACAACAGCTGCCCAGCAACTGGGGCACGGACCACCAACAACAGCTCACCAGCAACTGGGGCACGGACCACCAACAACAGCTGCCCAGCAACTGGGGCACGGACCGACGACAACAGCTGCCCAGCAACTGGGGCACGGACCACCAACAACAGCTGCCCAGCAACTGGGACACGGACCACCAACAACCGCTCACCAGCAACTGGGGCACGGACCGTCAACAACAGCTGCCCAGCAACTGGGGCACGGACCGTCAACAACAGCTGCCCAGCAACTGGGGCACGGACCACCAACAACAGCTCACCAGCAACTGGGGCACTGACCACCAACAGCAGCTGCCCAGCAACTGGGGCACTGACCACCAACAACAGCTGCCCAGCAACTGGGTCACGGACCACCGACAACAGCTCACCAGCAACTGGGACATGGACCACCAACAACAGCTGCCCAGCAACTGGAGCACGGACCACCGACAACAGCTCACCAGCAACTGGGGCACGGACCACCGACAACAGCTGCCCAGCAACTGGGACACGGACCACCGACAACAGCTGCCCAGCAACAGGGGCACGGACTGTCAACAACAGCTCACCAGCAACTGGGGCACGGACCGTCAACAACAGCTGCCCAGCAACTGGGGCACGGACCATCAACAACAGCTCACCAGCAACTGGGACACGGACCACCAACAACAGCTCACCAGCAACTGGGACACGGACCACCGACAACAGCTCACCAGCAACTGGGGCATGGACCGTCAACAACAGCTGCCAAGCAACTGGGGCACGGACCGTCGACAACAGCTGCCCAGCAACTGGGGCACGGACCGTCGACAACAGCTGCCAAGCAACTGGGGCACGGACCACCGACAACAGCTGCCCAGCAACTGGGGCACGGACCACCAACAACAGCTCACCAGCAACTGGGACACGGACCATCAACAACAGCTGCCAAGCAACTGGGGCACGGACCACCGACAACAGCTGCCCAGCAACTGGGGCACGGACCACCGACAACAGCTGCCCAGCAACTGGGGCACGGACCGTCAACAACAGCTCACCAGCAACTGGGACACGGACAGTCAACAACAGCTGCCCAGCAACTGGGACACGGACCGTCAACAACAGCTGCCCAGCAACTGGGGCACGGACCACCGACAACAGCTCACCAGCAACTGGGGCACGGACCGTCAACAACAGCTGCCCAGCAACTGGGGCACGGACCACCGACAACAGCTGCCCAGCAACTGGGGCACTGACCACCAACAACAGCTCACCAGCAACTGGGGCACAGACCGCCAACAACAGCTGCCCAGCAACTGGGACACGGACCGCCAACAACAGCTGCCCAGCAACTGGGGCACGGACCGTCAACAACAGCTGCCCAGCAACTGGGGCACGGACCACCAACAACAGCTGCCCAGCAACTGGGGCACGGACTGTCAACAACAGCTGCCCAGCAACTGGGGCACGGACCGTCGACAACAGCTGCCCAGCAACTGGGACACGGACCGCCAGCAACAGCTCACCAGCAACTGGGGCACGGACCGTCAACAACAGCTGCCCAGCAACTGGGGCACGGACCACCGACAACAGCTGCCCAGCAACTGGGACACGGACCACCGACAACAGCTGAGCAGCAACTGGGGCACGGACCACCGACAACAGCTGCCCAGCAACTGGGGCACGGACCGTCAACAACAGCTGCCCAGCAACTGGGGCACGGACTGTCAACAACAGCTGCCCAGCAACTGGGGCACGGACCGTCGACAACAGCTGCCCAGCAACTGGGGCACGGACCACCAACAACAGCTGCCCAGCAACTGGGGCACGGACCACCAACAACAGCTGCCCAGCATCCTCAGTCCTGGTCTGAAAGTTAATTGGCCCTGTGGGTTCAGCTTTCACGACACGACTTCATACGTCTTCTGTGTGTGTTACTGGGGATGGCTGCATCCTCTATGGGAAATTTGGAGAAGTCTATGGATCGGGGGAAGATAACAGGGCTGTTCAGTGAGACTTGGACAGTTGGATTGGTTCTGGATTGATGAGCAACAGACTGTCACAGACGCGATTTGCCAAATGACCTCCGATCCTGCTGTACCATTTTGTGCTATTTTAATGCAGTTTGTCAACCTAGTTAAGAGCTAGCACTTTCACTGAAGGAGAAATAACAATGTCATACAGCAGCAATAGACTCTCAGCTATTAATATCATGGACAGTAACTTTGAGAGTTAAATCTTTAGGTGTTTGCAGCACCTTGCTAACTTTGTTCTCATCCCTTGTTCTGCATTTATAAACAGAATAATATCATGTTTTCCATCAATTTTATCCACGGGTCTCATTATCTGGGGAAGCAGAATCATAAATCTTCTTGGCACCTTTTTTGACTACCAGCTTGTTGGGTATTTCATCGTTAGAGCCTCAAGTTTCAGATTAATAGTAATTCCAATTCTCTGAATTCTGAATTACTAGTGGCTTTCAAATGGAGCAATGCACACAAAGTGCTGGAGGAGCTCAGCAGGCCAGGCAGCGTCTTCAGAGGGGAATAAACTGTCAATATTCCGGGCTGAGACCCTTCATCAAATAGAGTAAACAGATAAACTCTTCGGCAGGCCCACCGGCCCAAGTCCTCGGTGGATCATCCTTGAATCAGAGTAAAGTGGCAGCACAGTAACATAGCGGCTAGCACAATCACTTCAGAGTGCAAACGATCGCCAGCCGGGGCTCGATTCCTGCTGCTGTCTGTAAGGAGCTCGTACATTCTCCCCGTGACCACGTGGAATTCTTCTGGGTGCTCCAGTGCCCTCCCACAGTCCGAACGTGTAGAGGGTTAGGAAGTCTTAGGCATGTTATGTTGACGTCAGAACCATGGGGATGCTGCCCCCAGAACAATCCTCACTGATCTGATTTGATGCAAATGACACCTTTCACTCCATGTTTCAATATACGTGAGGCAAATTAAGCTAATCTCCATCTTTATAGAAAAGCAGTGACATGCAGACCAGGTGTGTGTGGGGTTGGGAGTTAATGATTGTAAAGGGGGTGATGCACCATCAATAACTCACTCTGAGACGTAAGAAGCGAGGTATAGGCTTTTATTGACTGGAAGAATGAACAACACTACATCCTGGAGAATGAGGCCGGGCTCAGGCCTCAATCGCCTTTATACAGGGGTCTGTGGGAGGAGCCACAGGAGCAGTCCACACAGGTATATGTAGTTCACCACAGGGGGTCAGGGCAAAGGTTAGCTGGTGATGATCATGGGTTTGGTGCAGGCAGAGATAAAGGGACCTTTGGGGAGTTGGTTCATGAGATCAGAGTGCTGGAGGTAACTCGTAACATGGGGTGGTTGACCAAAAAGGAGCAGGGGTAGTGAAGGAATTTACACTTAGTGTCCATTTTATCAAGTGCCGGAGTGGAAGCCAGTGTGGTCTTCTGCTGCCTTGCCCGTCCACTTCAAAGCTCGATGTGTTGTGCATTCTGCTTCTGCGCACCGCAGTTTTAAAGCAACACGCAGGAAACACTGAAGGAACTCAGCAGCTCAGGTAGCATCTATGGAAAAGTGTTGGCAGTCGACATATCGGGCTGCAACCCTTTGTTCAGAACTCAACCCGAAATGTTGAATGTTCATTCTGTTTGTGTTTCTCCTGTTTTAAAGCATGGTTATTAGAGTTACCGTTGTCAGCTTGAACCAGTCTGGCCATTCTCCTCTGACCTCTCTCATTAACAAGGCATTTTCACCCACAGAAATGCCACTTACTGAATGTTTTTTTTGTTTCTCTCACCATTCTCTGTAAACTCTAGAGACCGTTGTGTGTGAAAATCCCAGGAGATCAGCAGTTTCTGAAATACTCAAACCACCCCGTCTGGCGCCAATAATCATTTCACCGTCAAAGTCACTTAGATCACACTTCTTCCCCATTCTGATGTTTGGTCTGAACAACAACTGAATCACTTAACTATGCCTACGTGCTTTTATGCATTGAGTTGCTGCCACATGATTGGCCGATTAGACATTTGCATTAATGAGCAGGTGCACAGGTTAATTACACGGCCACTCGGTGTAATGAGTTGGCTTTCCATTTCCATGCAAGACTGAGACAGCAAAATGAGCGAGAGACCAATGCACTGCCAGCACCCAGAGGCAGACGTGCTTCAGATCCTAGTGCACAAATGCATCATCTGCACAAGTGCAACTTGCACTTGGAAACATTTAATCGAATCCCTGGAGCTGCACAATCAAAGGCACAAATCACTAGTATCATATTCCACACAAGCAAAGACATAATATAACACAAGTAAATTCCTTAACCACAGTGTCAAACATCTTGAATAGGACTCTCAATATGGTCACCATGGTTACATAGGTGCAGGAAAAGAATGACAGCGGAATAGAATGATTAAACATTTTTACTGAGTCGCATTAGTAACGGTACACACTGGGGAGCTTACAGCGTGGGAGTGACAAACTGGACCCGCCATAAGATATAGGAGCAGAATTAGGCCATTTGGCCCATCGAGTCTGCTCCGCCATTTCAACATGTCTGATCCAATTTTCCTCTCAGCCCCAACCTCCTGACGTCTCCCCGTATCTCTTCATGCCCTGACCAATCAAGGATTGATTGGCCTCTGTCTTAAATATGCATAAAGACTTGGCCTAAGAATTCCACAGATTTACCACTCTGTGGATAAAGAAATTTCTCCTCATCTCCATGTGCACGGGAAAGCCCGCATGGAAAAGAGGAAGAGCCCTCCGCGTGGAGGAGGCCCAATCGAATCTCTGCGCGAGCTACCGGCTGCAAGTGCACCGAACGCCCACGTTCTTGCAATCGATCCGATGCAGGTCGTCCGCAAGCCAAATTTAATTTGATTTTCCACAGTAAGTCCAGTTATTATTCATGGCAAGAAACCAAGCTTGCCTCCTCTCTGCCTTAATATTACCCCAGGCCACACAATCTTTGTGTGAAATTTGTGTCAAGTTCAGGTGATTCCTATACACCACCCTCCTGACCGGTTTCTGATCCTCTGCCCTCAACTAGACGTCCCATATCCCAGCATGCACCATTTTCCTCATAAGCATTGCCTGACCCACTTTGCTGACCCATTTTGGTATTAAGTTATGCAGCACCTAACATTGATTTGCCCCCAGGCCTTCCTTTCTCTGTAATTATTTAATTCTCACACCAAATCGGTGCTGCTTCACCTGACACTGAAAATCAGAATCAAAATCAGGTTTATTACCGTTGGCAAATGTATTGAGGCAACAGGAAAATCCAGTACATAAAAAATTCACTATAAGTTACAATAAGAAATATTTTAAAAAGCAAGTAGTGCAGAAAGGGAGCAAAATAGTGAGAGAGTGTTCATGGGCAGGTTCTTGGGTAGAAAGGGCATCAAAGATTATGGGGAGAAGGCAGGAGTATTGAGAGAGAAAATAACTCAGCCATGATGGAATGGAAGAGCAGGTTTGATGGGCTGAATGGCCTAATTCTGGTCTTATGGTTCATAGACCATTCAGAGATCTGGTAGTGGAGGGGAAGGAGCTGTTCCTATATCGTTGAGAGTCTCTCTTCAGGCTCCTGCTCCTCTTTCCTGATGGTAATAATGTGAAGAGGGCATGTCCTGGGTGATGAGGGTCCTTAATGATGGATGCTGCCTTCTTGAGTCAAAGCCTTTGATGTTCCGGATGGTGGGGAGGCTAGTGCTCATTCTGCAGCTGGCCAAGTTTACAACCCTCTGCAGCTTTTTCCAATCCTGTGACCCTGTGTACCAGACAGTGATGCAACTATTCCAAATGCTCTCAGGTACATCTCCATTGGATCTACTATTAGCTGCTGTGCATTCAAGCATCAAAGACTAGTGCTCTGAAGTTGCCTCCTATACTCTTAGACCGCTCTTCTAAGACGTTCTTTAAATGCTACCTCTTTTGATTAAGTTTCTGTGCATTCCCTACATTCGCTGTGATCTATTTTTATTACACTTCGACAAAACACCTCAGGTTATTTTTCAATATTCCGGACAATTTATATATTAGTTGTCCCTTTATAATTTGCTGTTCATTATGAAGCATGACATCCAAAAATAAATCAAAAAGCTGGTGTGGTTTCTTGGACTCTGGGGAGTGAGACTATACTGAGTCACTGCAAAGTGTAGTTAACTTCACAGAACTCCTGTCAACTTCACTCACCCAGCTGTTCACACAACCTATGGACTCACTTTGTCGGACTTTATTTATTGCCTAGTTATGTGTTTATATTTGTTTTCTCCCCTTTTGTATTTGCATAATTTGTTGTCTCTTGCACATTGGTCGTTTGTCCGTCTTATCGTGTGTGGTTCTTCAAATTGTGATTGTATATATGGTGAATGCCCACAAGAAAATAAATCCCATGGTAGTATACGGAGGATATACAAATGTACTTTGATAATAAATTTACTCTGACCCTTGAGTCTGAAGACTGATATACGAGGGGTGATTGATAAGTTCTAAGGTAGAAGGAGTCAATTTTAGAAAACCTAGCACATTTATTTTTCAACATAGTCCCCTCCTACATTTACACACTTACTCCAGTGGTCGTGGAGCATACGGATCTTGGATCTCCAGAAAGTGTCCACAGCAGGGGTGATTGATAAGTTTGTGGCCTAAGGTAGAAGATGAGTTATTAACTTCAAACTTTTTGCATAATCACTCAAAGGGTTGACCTGCGTGTGCATGTAACGAGAGCTGTATAACTCATCTCCTTCTACCTTAGGCCATGAACTTCTCAATCACCCCTGCTGCGGACACTTTCTGGAGGTCTAAGATCCGTATGCTCCACAACCGCTGGGCTAAGTGTGTAAATGTAGGAGGGGACTATGTTGAAAAATAAATGTGCTAGCTTTTCTAAAATTAACTCCTTCTACCTTAGGCCACGAACTTATCAATCACGTCTCGTAAAACACTATGTTGGATTCCTAATGCGAGGAGGCTATCATGGTTTGTAGAGGGATCTGAATCAACTGGAAAAATGGGCCAAAAAATGGCAAATGGAGTACAGGTCCATAATTTGTTGTAAGTGGTGTCACAGATAGATAGGGTCATGAAGAAAGCTTTTGGCACGTTGGCCTTCATAAATCAATGTATTAAGTACAGGAGATGGGATGATATGTTGAAGTTGTATAAGACGTTGGTGAGGCCTAATTTGTATTGTGTGCAGTTTTGGTCACCTACCTACAGGAAAGATGTAAACAAGGGTGAAAGAGTCCAGAGAAAATTTACAAGGCTGTTGCTGGGTCTGGAGGTCCTGAGCTATAAGGAAAGATTGAATTGGTTAGGACTGTATTCTTTAGAACGTAGAAGATTGAGAGGAGATTTGATAGAGGTATACAAAATTATGAGGGGTATAGATAGGATAAATGCAAGAAGGCTTTTTCCACTGAGGTTGGGTGGGACTACAACCAGAACCTTTGGGTTAAGGGTGAAAGGTGAAAAGTTTAAGGGGAACATGAGGGGAAAGTTCTTCACTCAGAGGCTCGTTAGTGTGTGGTATGTACTACCAGCACAAGTGGTCCACGAAAGCTCGATTTTAACTTTTAAACAAAGTTTGGATAGGTACATGTATGGGAGGGGTATGGAGGACTATGGTCCAATGGGTGTAGGCAGTGTAATTGGATTTGGCATGAACTAGATGGGCTGAAGGGCCTGTTTTTGTGCTGTACTTCTCTATGACTTTATGAAAATGGCCAACCGGGACCAGATGGGGCTGTTTCTATGCTGTTTCATTAGCATTTGGATGAGATTTAATCTGTATCAATGTCGCTGAGGTGGGGATGGTTTAGAGCTTCAAGATCCAGGATGGAAACATCACTGAATACCCTGTCCTAGTCCAGCCATATACACTCAGTGGTCACTTTAATAAGTACCTTGTGTACCTCATGAAGTGGCCACTAACTGCATGTTCGTGGTCTTCTGCTGCTGTGGCCCATCCACTTCAAGGTTCGACGCGTTGTGCGTTCAGAGATGCTCTTCTGTACCCCACTGTTGTAATGTGCTTAAGTTACTGTCACCTTCCTGTCAGTTTAAACCAGTCAGGCCATTCTCCTCTGACCTCTCTCATTTACAAAGCACTTTCATCCACAGAACTGCCGCTCACTGGATGGTTGTTTTTGCACCGTTCTCGATAAACTCTAGGGCTGTTGTGTGTGAAAATCCCTGGAGACCAGCATTTCCTGAGATACACAAACCACCCCATCTGGCACCAACAATCATCCCACGGTCAAAGTCACTCAGATCACATTTCTTCCCCGTTCTGATATTTAGTCTGAACAACAACTGAACCTCTTGACCATGTCTGCAAGTTTTTATTCATTGAGTTGCTGTCACATGATTGACCGATTAGATATTTGCATTAATAACCAGGTGTACAGGTGTCCCTAATAAAGTGGCCACTGAGTGTAGATGCTATGGCAAAAAGGGAACTTTCTTCCTCTATTTCCTCAGAAGCTAAGGAAATTGGGCAAGTACCCATTGAGCCTCGCAAGTTTTTACAGATGGAACTATAAGAAGCATCCTAACCAGAGCACCACACACAAACCATTGAAGGAACTCGGCAAGTCGGGCAGTATCTATGGAAACGAATAAGCAGTCGTCATTTCAGGCTGAGACCCTTCTTCAGGACTGAGAAGGACAGAGTAAAAAGGTGGGGGGAGTGGAAGGGGGCAAGTTGGAAGGTGATAGATGAAGCCAGGTGGGTGGGAAAAGTCAAGGGCTAGAGAAGAAGGAATATGATAGGGGAGGAGAGTGGACCACGGGAGAAAGGGAAGGAGAAGGGACCCAGGAGGAAGTGAGAGAGAAGAGGTAAAAGGTCAGAGTGGGGAAAAGAGAAAGGGGGGGGGGAATTAGTTTACCAAATGCTTCACATCCTAGCATCATAACTGCTCTCCCCAGACCACAAGAAATTGCAGAGAGTTGTGGACACATCTCAGACCATTACGGAAACCAGCCCCTTCTCCATGAATTCTGTCCGCAATTCTCGCAGCCTCAGGAAATGATCAAAGACCCCTCCCATCCTGGTCTTTCTCTCTTTGCCCCACTTCCATTGACAAAAGCATGAGAACACGTACCACCAGGCTCAAAGACACCTTCAGTTCCACTTTCTCTGTAACGGTAACACTGTATTCTACACTCGGTTATTGTCTTTCATTTTGACCTATGTCAGCCTACCTGCGTTCAGAAGAATCCAGCAGGATGACATGCAAACTTTCTCTCGGTACTTTGAAAAGTAATAAGCTAATTACGCAGTAGCAAAGTGGTTGGTGTGACGCGATTACAGCACCAGTGGCCCAGATTCAATCCCACCGCTGTCTGCAAGGGGATTGGTACATTCTGCCCGTGACTGTGTGGGTTTTCTCCACGGGCTCTGGTTTCCTCCCATGCTCCAAGGACGTATAGCTTAGAAGGTTAATTAGTCACATGGGTGTAACCGGACCAGCATGGACTCACTGGGCTGGAAGGGCCTGTTACTGTGCTGTACCTCTAAATAAACAAATAAATAAATTGCCAAATGCAACCTGCGACAGAAAGTCCCATTTGGCCCAGACTGAGAGCGAGATACTGGTTAAACTTGCGGTGATGAACCAGGTACAGAGCTAAAATGCACTTGTTTTAGTCCTGTTAGCCATCCAGTATGTGGCTTGGCACTTTCCCATGTGAAAAATTAACAACATTAAATGCCTGTTGGCAGAAATATAGCAACAATACGTGGAAGACGTTCCTAAATTGGTGCCACAGTTGGCGTTGCGGTTAGCGCGACGCTATTACAGCTCGGGACGTCAGCATTTGGAGTTCATTTCTGAAGTCATCTGTAAGAAGTCTGTACGTCCTCCCTTTGGAATATGTGGGTTTCCTCTGGGTGCTCCGGTTTCCTCACACTCCAAAGGTTAGTCAGTTAATTGGTCATTTTAAGTTGTTATTAGGGTAGGGTTAATTGGAGTCTGTTGGCCGGCGCACTCTATGCTGTACCTCAATAAATAAACATGAGAGATTCTGCAGAAGCTGGAAGTCCAGAGCTACACACACAAAATGCTGGAGGAACTCAGCAGGTAAGGCAGCATCTATGGAAGTGAATAAAGAGTCAACGTTTCGGGCTGAGACCCTTCATCAGGACTGGAAAGGAAGGGGGAAGACGCCAAAATAAGAAGATGGGGTAAGGGGAAGGAACACAAACATGAAGGTGTTAGGTGTAGCCATGATGAAGTAAGAAGCTGGGAGGTGATAGGTGGAAATGGTTAAAGGCTGAAGAAGAAGGAATCTGATAGGAGAGGAAAGTGGACCATGAAAGAAAGGGATGGAGGAGGGGCACCAGAGGGAGGTGATGGGCAATTGAGAAGAGGTAAGAGGGGTGAAGGCAGAGTGGGGAATTGATGAAGAGGTAAGGGGGAGAGGGAAAAATGTCTTTCCTTTCCAGTCCTGATGAAGGGTCTCACTTGAAACATCCACTGTCTGTTCATTTCCACGGACGCTGCTTGACTTGCTGAGTTCCTCCACCAGTTTGTGTGTGTTACTGAAGACAATCCTTATAGCTTTGCATAAAATTAATGCATCACCTGAAACAGACTGCGTCCTTAGTTCCTCCTGCATTGAATTTGTCTCTTTTTTCCCAACCTTCTAATGTCTCCGTCTAAACCAGAGCCTGTAGTTAAAACATACCTGGCACAGCGCTGCTCAGTCCCGACGTGAGAGGACAGGAGATGACAGAAACTCTTCCCAAGGTTGACCGAGATGCAGGTGTCAATGAAGTAATAAATGATCATTAATAGAATTCAAACAGGTGGCCAGCTGGACATTGCAGTGACCTGTCAATACTGAGTACCCTGCAGCTAGACATTTCTAAACCATTGTACATGAATGAAACAGTGCTTTCAGTATCTCTACCCACTAACCACCCCTCCACACCTCCAACAACTGCTACTTTATCATTTCCTGTCAGAGTCACCTTATGTATAGACACTCCTGTGCCTAGTATCACTTTATGGTCACAATTAATCTATGTATATAAGCTATTTTTTACATATATATATAAAACTAGGCTGCCAAAGTGTTTTACACACTACTGTAGTAATTTTATGTATTGCACAGTACTGCTGCTGCAAAAAGTAATTTTTATGGCATATGTGAGTGATGATAAGCCTGATTCTGATATGGGTCTCTGTTGTGGACTGAGAGTGGGAAGGGGGCAGAGAGAGAGGGGAATCACTTTGGGAAAAACGGAAGGGAGCAGAAAGCACCCGAGAGACACTCTGTAATGATCATTAAGCTAATTGTTTGGAATCAAGTGACCTTGCCTGGCTGCCTCAAGGATGGGTGTGTCTGCACTCACCCCACCCCCTGCCCCGGCACGCCCTCTCTGCCTCCTGTCCCTCAACCCTCCCGCAGAGCGCCACCCTCAGCATTTCCAACATGCTTTGCTCCCATTAAATTTACAAACTCGCTATACATATGTGCCTAAGACTTTTGCACAGCACTGTATATTTACTGTGCTTTTTTAAAAAAATTATTGTGTTCTATATCTTTTTAAAAACTATTGTGTTATTTTTGTGCTGCATTGGATTTAGAGTAACAATTATTTTGTTTTCCTTTACGCTCGCATATAGGAAATGACATTAAACAATCTAGAATCTTGAACCTGGGCTATAATCTTACTTCATTTTATTAACTATTAGGTGTGGTATGTTAGTGTAGTGGTTAGCACATCACTTTATAGTGCAGGCAACCCAGGTTCAATTCCCGCTGCTGCCTGTAAGGAGTTTGTACATTCTCCCTGTGACCGCGTGGGTTTCCTCCAGGTGCTCCGGTTTCCTCCCACAGTCCAAAGGCATACAGGTTAGTCAGTTAATTGATCACACTAGTGTAACTGAGCAGGCTGGGCTCATTGGGCCTGTCACTGTGCTGTATCTCTAAATAAATAATAAGCAAATAAATATCCAACCCAGATTTAATTTTGATTCTTGGGCAATGAAAGAGAAGCATTAACATGAAGCAGTTAGATTAAATCCCTCTCACTTTGAGAAATCATAGCTCTGTACCTCATAGAACATAGAACAGGACAGACCCTTTAGCCCACAATATTGTGCAGAACCAAATAAATTAGTCATCAAATGGCTGACTAAACTAATCTCTTCTGTCTACACAATGTCCTGATCCTTCCAAACATGTGTCCATCACTGAAAAGTCTCTAACATTTCTGCTTCTACCACCACCCCAGTCTCTGTGTAAAAACCTTACCTCTTACATCTCCTTTAAAAGTTACCCCCTCTTACCTTAAACGCATGCCCTCTGGCACTAGACATTTCAACCCCTCTGAAAAGATACTGTCTGTCTACTTTATCCATGCCTCTCAAAATCTTATAAACCTCCGTCAAATCTCCCCTCAGCCTCCGCCACTCCAGAGAGCAGAGTCCTTCATCCTCCTTACGTGTTCGATCAGGTTCAAGCGCTAACTCACTTCCAAGTTGCTAAGTATGTCAGGCTCTCTCGTGTTTACTTACGGAAAAGTATATGTCACAGCGATACTCTAATGAATGATTGCCAAGAAGCCTAAAGTACTGTCATAGTATAACAGATCACATCGCTGTGAGGATGGTATAATATGATCCAGGAGACATTTAGATGAAATAACATTGTATTTCCGAAACAGGAACTGGGTTGTTGATCTTTAGTACGAGCTTTTCTATGAATAATTTTTATTTGCCTTTTCTCTTTTTTATTACGTTGACCCTATTCTGCTTCACGTTTCAGGGGCACTTTACAGGCGTAACATTAATATAATCAGCAGCGATATAGAACTCGAAGGCTTGCAGATACCTACTCACATATAACAAAGCTGGAGCTGTGACAAGAAGCCTCTAATTCCCACTTGAATCCATAGTTTTCCGCACACCGTGTCGGTGCTGGTTTTTGGAATGGGCACACAAGGGAATTGAACGAAATGTCAGACTAAATTAGATTCATAATTTTAATGGGATGGTGTATCAGTTTATAAGATTAATCTACCCTGTGAACATGCGGAGTGAGCATTCGTGTTCAAATGCAGTCAGTATTTCGGAATCTGTTCCAAAAAAAACACACACACACATACACACGCTAAAATAAAAGTAGAAATTGAGATGATGTGAGTAGTTTTGGGCAGTAAACTAGTGGAAGAAATTTGTGGAAATGAAAATCGGGTCAATTCTATAATTGGTGAGCACTGTATTTCACTGGTTTACTGCAGAAGATGTGAAGGTGAAGCTAGCTGCATTTTCTCAGAATATCTATGTTGTAAGTATTCAGTCTTCTAAAAAGTAGACCAGTCAAACATCCATACAGATGCAATTTATATTTTCCAAAATGCACAAACACATGTTGTTATAATATGTTAAAGCTACAATCCAGTTAACGGTTTTAAACAACATTTTCACCGCAGTGCTTGTCAATCCTTCAAGAACCTTGATTATTGCCCTCTGCCTGGACAAAGTGTTCCACTTTCTTCCTTGTGAGACGGTTAGTAAAGTTTTAATGTCAATGATTGCAGTGAGAAATCATCACTTTGCAGCAGAAACATTTTCTCTTTCTCTCCCCCACCCCTCCCTCTGCGTATATTGAATCAATGACAGTACTAATTTAGGATTTGGGATGACAGTGCTTCTTTGGGATCAGAGGAACAGGATCTATTTTGACCCTCAAGTGAGCGTGTGTTTGAATTCGACTAGCTTAATTCCTGCTCAATTAATTAGAATCCTGTTTTTTTTCTCTAACCTGAAGTAATAATCAGACTGGCACCAAATGGGATTTGTGAGAATATTTCATGACCAATGTATAATTTCCTGGTCACTGGGTGTATTTAAAACGGAGGTTGATAGGTTCTTGATTAGTCAGGGTGTCAAAGGTTACAGAGAGAGGGCAGAAGAATAGGGTATAAATTCAAAATCTAAACCCTCCAAAACTCTTCATTTCATTTCATACTATTGACAGAAAAATGAACAAAATAAACATTTTTGAAGTACCTATGTCATGTGTTTTGCACTGATGTTGCCTTTTGTTATAAATATATAGAGAAAGAGGCCCTTCATCAATTGGGGTCGACTATGGCTGTTGAGCCTAGCTGTCAACATGATAAGCAAGCCAGGGCAGTACAATTATGGAGAGCAAGCTGTTCCCCATGCAGCAGGCTTCCCCTCTCCACACAGCTGATGAATCGAAAGGAACTGCAGAGACCGTTACATTTTGGCCCCAGCGGCATCACAGGAGTTGCCAATCAACATTGAACTCAACGTAGGACTGCCATTAGAGACTCCAGCTCTGGATTTCTCGTACTTCCAGTATTCGCCGAGCACCTACGCTCCATCTGCCAGAACAAGTGGGATCTCCCAGTGGCCAGCTCTTTTAATTCCACTGCCCATTTCTTTTCTGATGTGTCAATGCACGGCCTCCTCTACTGTCGCGATGAGGCCACACTCAATTTGGAGGAACAACACCTTATATACTGTCTGGGTAGCCTCCAACCTGATGGTATGAACATCGATTTCTCCAACTTCTGATAATGTCCCCCCTCACCATTTCCCCCTCACACATTATCTCCTTACTTGCTCATTACCTTCCTCTGGTGCTCCTCCCCCTTTCCCTTCTTCAAAGGCCTTCCTCTCCTGTTAGATTCCCCCTTCTCCAGCCCTATATCTCTTTCACCAATCAAATTCCCAGCTCTTTACTTCACCCCTCCCCCTTCCCAGTTTCACCTTTCACCTTGTGTTTCTTTCTCCCCTCCGCTCACCTTCTTACTCTGACTCCCCATCTTTTTTTCTCCAGTCCTGATGAAGGGTCTCAGCCTGAAACGTCAACTGTTTACTCTTTTCCATAGATGCTGCCTGGCCTGCTGAAGATTTTCTTGTGAGACCCTAACCCTCCCTCGCTGAACACTGGCGCTCAGTCCTCCAGCAGTTGCGGGATCTCCCTGCGGCCACACACTTCAATTCCACAGACCACTCCCACTCCGACATGTCTGTCCATGGCCTCCTCTACCGTCAAGATGAGACCACACACAGGTCGATGGAGCAATACCTTATCTCCCGCCTAGGTAGCCTCCTATCTGCCGGCATTAACATCCAACTCACTTACCTCCGTTGATACCCCTGCCCCCCATCCCTATCTATTATTTTAGTCTGATTCTCTTTCTCTCCCTCCAGCCCTACCTTTCTTTCTCTTTTATTTCCCATAATTTTCCACCTTCCCCCTAGCCCATTTCCCTCCAGCCTATCACTTCCCAGCTTTCTACTTCATCCCTCCCCCCACTTCTTATCCCCCCTCAACCATCCCATGTTACTTCACTCCTGATGAAGGGTTTTGGCCTGAAACGTCGTCACTACCTCCTCCCATAGATGCTGTCTGGCCTGCTGAGTTCTGCCAGCATTTCGTGTTTTTTATTTATTTCCAGCATCTGCAGATTCACTCGTGTTGTGTGTGTGTTACTTGGATTTCTAGCATCTGCAGATCTTCTCTTCATTATCTCCTTATCTGCCCGTCACCCCCCTCTGCAGCTCTTCCCCCTTCCCTTTTTTCCATGGTCTTCTATCCTCTTATATCAGATTCCCCCATCTCCAGGCCTTTACCTTTCACTGATTAACTTCCCAGCTCTTTACTTCATCCCCTCCCCTCCCAGTTTCACCCATCACCATGTGCTTCTTCCTCCCCTCCCTTCACCTTCTTACTCTGACTTCTCCTCTTCCTTCCTAGCCCTGATGAAGGGTCGTGGCCTGAAATACTGACAACTTTTTTTCCATAGATGCTGCCTGACCTACTGTGTTCCTCCAGCAGTTTGTGTGTGTGTTGCTTTGCATTGCCATCATCTGAAGATTTTCTTGTGTTCCGGATATTTTCCTCAGGATTTACTCCCAAGGCCTTCCCCATGAGTGGTATAACCATAAGGCAGTGGAGGTTGAGATCAGAGTTTTCCTTCTCCTAGATGAGCTGCCACCCACGGCTGACGAGCCCCATCTGCCCGAAGCAATTGGTTTTAAGGTGCTAGTAACCTGCCTTTGTCCTTTCTCCTGTCAGTAGAAATGGTTCCATCAGGTTAAGTAGCTAAACCACACATGAAGTCCAGCCCTTATGAATATAGATTAAGTAAGAAAACCTAGTTCAAAATAATGATCATCATTATATTCTAACATCTTCCTTTTTGGTGTATAATTTACTCAGAATTCATGGAGATGGGATAGGGTGTGATGGTTTTGTTGACATTATTGAGTACTTGGTCTGTGACTGTATTAGTGAAGCCATCTTTCACCATGGAATGGAGGCACATTGAGTGACCTACTTAGCACAATAGGAAAAGAGTCACAGATCCAGGATAACAAAATGGAGTGTAGCATCATAGCTCTGGGTCTCATTCGAGGTACCCTTTGAGCCACTAAAAATAGACAGGAACATTCCCATGTCTTTCCAGATTCGTCCCTCTCTCTCCTTGCCTTCTCATAATCTATTCTGAGAGAGGATTCTTGGTCTGGAGGAGAATCTGGGTATTGATTATGAGGGCAGGATGGGGGATGTCCTTTCGGTAGAGTTCCCACTTTTCCAAATTCCTTCACCATATTCCTTCTGGTTGCCATGGCTATTAACCTGGGCATGTCCTTTGAGGATGGACTGCCATTTAAATATCTAGGCCAAGGTATCTAGTTTGAGTGGCAGCCATGTAGGAGTCTAGACGTTACTTAGAATTGTGGCCAAGGGATAGAAGGGTTCAATTGCCAGTATTTGATATTCCATAGAGTTAATATCTCTATCAAGTTTCAATACAAAATCAAATCTTATTGTCACATGCACAAGTACAGGTAGGCACAAGGGAAATGGAAAGCTTACAGCATAAAATGTAAATTGTACGGGGTTATACAAGAACACAATACAGACAAAGAGAAACAAAGTTATGGCACAGTGGCAGCCGGAACCCAGGCCCCTGACGTCCCGATGCATTGTCACTGTCAAGGCTGCAAGGCAGTCAGCACGTGTGTGGTAAAAGCACGGACCCTGCATTGTCTTTTTCACAGCTGTGGGCATCCTTATGTTGGGGGCCTTGCTGACCAGGTTTCCTGAGGTAGGGAAGGAAGAAGGAATAACGTATTCCTGCCTAGCTGAGTGTAGAGTATCAGCCAATTTAGCAAGCTCCCTGTAGTTCTTCAGGAGTGCATTAGCGAGGGCTATGTGAACTTGATCAGGGATTTGCTGCATGACGAGTTCTTTAAAAAAGAAGACAAGGATGGTGATTTCACAGGAGAGACAACATGTGGTCCATTAGCTCCGAAAGTCTAGCATCGCTGACAGCGGGTAAGGAGAGCAACTGTTTGGCATGCTCAGGCTCCGATAGTCCAAAAGTCTGTAATAGGTGAGTTATCAGCAATTGGTATTCATCGTGTTCATGCAGGTGTTTAAGCAGACTCACCACTCTCCCAGCCACAGAATTGCTGAGCGATGCTGCCACATAGTAGAATTTGGTGTCGTCTGCAGAGATTTCTCACGGAGTGAACTGGGCCTCAGCTTGTACAAACCAAGCGATGGTATTTTGCTCCCCAAACTCCAGCAGTTTCAAAGTGACTGCATTGGCCAGCAGGTTCAATAACTCTGGAATTGTCCCAGAGCATCGGGGTCACCAGTGTAGGTTTTTGCAAGTAAAACGAAGTGAGGCATTTTATGTTTAAATGAAACCCGTAACACATTCTATTGTACTCTAAAACCTAAACACAAAATCATGTTAAAAATCTTTTACGTAACAACATCATCACATCAGACCAACCTCTTAAAGCTAAACACCAACTTAACATCGGTGGTTGTGAATTATGTACATTTCTTCAAATTATGTTACGCCACACTGTAAAAACTGAGAGCACTCCCTGGTTTCCCGCACAAGCCCGCAGAGCTCATTCCAGTTTATATAACTCTCCATATGTGATAAGAAAGGCAATGTAGATTACAAAAAATGTACTCTTTTATTAATTAATACAAAAAAAAATGGAAAGGATTAACACCAATGTGTATTTTCTGATACTTGACATGACAGATTGTTGATGATAGAATGAAATCGGTTTTCTACATTTGTTATGTAACCACAGTAGAAAACTAACAATGTAGGCTTTAGGCTTTGATATGAAAAATTATAAAAGGATTGATAATCAATTAACGCCATTTGAAACATTTTAAAAGGAAAGCATAAAACCATTTTGGAGCTAAAAGTAAGGACAATTCAATGGAATAAAAACAACAAGAATTTACTTCGTACTTTCTCCATGTAAATTTTTAAAGATTAAGATGAAGATTAGCTTTATTTGTCACATAAACTTTGAAATATAGAGTGAAATGCGTCATTTGTGTCCGAGATGTTTTGGAGACAGCCATGCTTCCAATGCTGACATAGCACACCGACAATTTACCAACGCTAACCTGTACGTCTTTGGAAGGTGGGGGTGTGGACTGGAGCACCTAGAGAAACTCCACACGGTCTTGGAAAGAACATACAAACGGCTTAGAGACAGTTGAAACTTAACAGACAGAAATTGAACCCTAACCTTACAGCCAGCATTGTAAAGCACAACACTAGCTGCTACACTACAGCACCACACCTCCAAAGGAAACTCCACTTTCATTCAGAGCTGGAAAATGTGTGAACATTTGTGCCTCCCAGTTGGACACTGAAGGGAGCTCCAGTGGCACAAGGTACTCAGCCCAAGTGTGTTAATCACCTCTCCTTACCCGAGGGGTTTTAAGGCATTTGTCAAACCACACTTGGTGTATGGTGAGCAGTTGTGCACCCCTTATCAAGGAAAGGATGTGTTGGCATTGGAGAGGGTCCAGGAGGGGTTCACAAGAATGATCCCATGAATGAAAGGGTTAATATATGAGGAGCATTTGATGGCTCTGGGCCTGTACTCACTGGAGTTTAGAAGAATGAGGAGTGATCTCATTGAAACCTATCAAATATTGAAAGGCCTAGAAAGAGTGGATATAGAGAGGATGTTTCCTACAGTGGGGGAGTTTAGGACCAGAGGGTTCAGCCTCAGAATATAAGGACATCACTTCAGAACAGACGTGAGAAGGAATTTCTTTGGCCAGAGTGTGGTGAATCTGTGGAATTCATTGCTACAGATGGCTATAGAGGCCAAGTCAATGGGTGTATTTCCTGTGGAGGTTGACAGGTTCTTGTTTAGTACAGCTGCACAGACCAACCATTGCTCTGTGCTGGGAATTTTACACAGCTTGAAAACTGTGCGGCCCTTTAATAAAATATTTTATAAAAGAAAATGCCGGCTGCACTGCGACAGAGGCTACGTACACGGGAGTAATTCAGTTACTCCAGGGCCACGCACCCCGTGCAGCTCAGAGTGAGCAGTGACATCAAAGGCTATGGGGAGCAGGCAGGGGAATGGGGTTGAGAGGGATAATGTGTCATCTCTGATGGAATGCTGGAGCAGACTCGATGGCCCAAGTGGCCTAATTCTGCTCCTTTGTCTCATGATCTAATGGTTTTGAAGCTTAGCCTTCCAGCTTTGCCTCCCAGCACATGGACCTAGAAAACTCTTTTTCTCTCTTTCTGCACTTGTTTGTTTGTTTGTTTATTTGTTTATACCGTGATTTGTACCGTGCAAATCACTTGGGCACATGTAAAGAAAATCTGTAAAGTGAAGATGCTTTCAAAACCAATGAAAGGAAAAGTTTCTAAATAACCAAAAAACTATTATAAAGGGCAGTAAATAGTAAAAAAACTAAATCAAATCAATATTTGGTGTGACCACCCTTTGTCTTTTAAACTACATCAATTCTCTTAGGTACACTGTCGTGCAGTTTTACGAGAATATTGGCTGGTAGGTTGTTCCAAACATCTTGGAGAACTTCTGCAGACTTTGGCTGTCTAGCTTGCTTCTGTCTCTCTAGGTAATCCCAAACAGCCTCAGTGATGATGGAGAGCTCTGTGGAGGCCACACCTTCTTAAAGCTTATAAAACTCCAGGGTGCCTAAGGCTTTTGCACAGTACTGCATTTATTTCTTTTAATATTTTCTTATTGTAATTTTATGCATTGCACTGTTCTGCTGCTGCAAAACAACAGATTTCAAGACATACTGTATGTCAGCAATAATAAAGTCTTCACCACTTCTCTTCATCCAGTAAAGGTGCTGTGTTTTCCCAGAGATTTGTTAGAACTGTCCATTGGAACAATTTGCAACAGGAAAGCTTGTTTTTGGTCTAATCCTGTTTGTTATTATATTAAAGTTCCTTTCTGGTGAAGTGGGGTGTATGGGGTGTCCAGGGAGGGATAGCGTCTTTAGTGAAAGTGCTTGTTGTGTCCATTCCAGGGCAGCTCATTCACCTTTGGTCCCCAACGGACACTCAGCTCTCACCTGTGGCTCCAAGCAGCTATCGGTATGTGGCTGTGGCCACACTCTGGTACGTGGTTCAACAGGCAGGCTAAACCAGGTGAGGGTAGCCAGCGGGCCTCTGTTCTAGCATGAGAGGTCAGCTCTGAAAACTGGGCAGATGGGAGCTTCAGTGAGATCCAATGGCCAGGAAGGAAGTTCTGCAATGCTCCATGGAGAGGGAAGGGGACAACAAAGCATAGAAGATGTCACGGTCATCTACTGCAACCAGGGAGCCCCATGCGTTGTGATGCTTGGCCCACTGGATCCAGTCTTCAGAGGTCAGGGGAGTGGAACTGCCCCAGAACAATGGCTTTCCGCTTTAAAAACTCTCCCGCACAGGTTTCTTGTCATCGTCAGACGCCATGGGCAACCACCGCCACCACATCTGGTGAAAGTGCTTTTACAAGGTCAAAAATAGCATCAGGAAACCCAGCTTAAAGCTGAGTGCATGAACCTACAGACAAACCTCTCCATGGTCTGTCTGACAACTTATCTCAGCTCTGTCTTCAGAATAAGTTCTCCTGCCCCTCTCCACCTTCTGTTTCCACCTATCACCTACCAGCCTCTGGTCCCCCTCACCCTCCTATACACCAGCAATCTTTCCTCCTTCCCTTCACTCCCGATGCATGAACTTGACCGGACTCATCAACATCCACCGTTCTCCTGTACAGTCACTGCTTGACCTGCTGAATTCATCCAGCGTTCTGTTTTTCATTTGTTCCCCAATGACACAGAGCCTTGGTGAGACCACACCTTCAATGTTGTACACATCTCCAGTGTTATACTGAACAAATAGTACACCTGGCCCAGGTAGGATGCAACAGAGGCTGACTGGACTAATTTCTGGGGATAGCAGGATCGTCACTTCAGGAAAGATTGGGATCAACCATACCGTCATGGAGCACAGAATCAGGCTCTTTCAACCAACTCATCCATTCTAACCGGGAATACCTCCATTAGTCCTATTTGCCAGCGTATGGCCCATAACCTCCCATCCCGTCTGCCTGTCCAAGTGTCTTTCACAATTTATTATTGTACCTGTCTCAACTACCTCCTCTAGCATTCCACGTACATTCTTAGTGCATAAAAAAAAGCCCCTCGAGTTTTTGTTAAATCTCTCCCTTCTCACCATGAGCAGAAAAATGGCAGACAGAATTTACCCCAGACAAGTGAGGGGTGTTGCTCTTCTGCAGGACCAAGCAGGGTTGTTGAAGTTGTACGGGAAGTGTTGTGCGCAAACAAGGATATTGCCAGGTCTGGAGGGCTTGAGCTATATGGAAATATTGAATGGGTTAGGACTTCATTCCTTGGAAAGTATTCACCCCCCCCCCCTCCCCGGAAGTTTTCATGTTTTGTTGTTTGATTACTTTGAATTACAGTGGATTTAATTTGGCTTTTTGACACTGATCAACAGAAAAGGACTTCTGTGTCAAAGTGAAAGCAGATCTCTATGAAGTGATCTAAATTAATTGCAAATATAAAACACAAAATAATTGATTGCATAAGTACTCACCCCACCTCCCCCCGATAGGACACACCAAATCATCACTGCTACAGAGAATTGGTTTTAGATGACACATAATTGGTTAAATGGAGATCTGTTTCTGGAGACCCGTGTGCAGTCAAGGTGTTACAACTGATTACAGTAAAAATACGCCTGTATCTGGAAGTTCCAGCTGCTGATGAGTCAGTATCCTGGCAAAAATCACACCATGAAAACAAAGAACACTCCAAGCAACTCCACAAAAAAGATTATTGAAAAGCACAAGTCAGGAGATGGATACAAGAAAATTTCCAAGAATATCACTTGAAGTACAGTTCAGTTAATCATCAAGAAATGGAAAGAATATGGCACAGCTGTAAATCTGCCTCGAGCAAGCCGTCCTCAAAAGCAGACCATGCAAGAAGGGGACTAGTGAGTGAGGCCACCAAGAGACTTATAACAACTCTGGAGGAGTTACCAGCTTCGGAGCCTGAGATGGGAGAGACTGCACGTACAACAACAGTTGCCTGGGTGCTTCATCAGTCATGGCTTTCTGGGACAGTGACAAAGAGAAAGCCTCTGTTTCAAAAAAAACAAACATGAAATCTCAGCTAGAGTTTGCCAGGAGGCATGTGGGAGACTCTGAAGTCAGCTGGAAGAAGGTTCTATGGTTTGATGAAACCAGAACTGAGTTTTTTGGACATCAGGCTAAACGCTATGTTTGGAATAAGTCAAACACTGCACATCATCAAAAACACACCATCCCTACCATGAAGCATGGGGGTGGCTGCATCATGTTGTGGGGGTGCTTCACTGCAGCAGGCCCTGGAAGACTTGTGAAGGTAGGGAGTAAAATGAATGCAGGGAAATCTTGGAGGAAAACCTGATGCAGTCTGCAAGAGAACTGCGACTTGGGAGATTTGTTTTCCAGCAAGACAATGACCCCAAGCATAAAGCAAAAGATACATGGGAATGGCTTAAAAACAACAAACTTAATGTCCTGGAGTGGCCAAGTCAGAGTCCACACCTCAATCCAATTGGAAATTTGTGGCTGGATTTGAAAAGGGCCGTTCACTCGTGATCCCCATGCAATCTGATGGAGCTTGAGCAGTTTTGTAGAGAAGAATGGGGAAAAATTGCAGTGTCCAGATGTGCAAAGCTGATAGAGACCTATCCACACAGACTCAAGGCTGCAATTGCTACCAAAGTCACATCTACTAAATACTGACTTGAAGGGAGCGAATACTTCCAAACCATTGGATGTGCCTTCTGCTTTCAAAGCTCCCTGTTCCCTTAACCACTCCTCCTTGCTTCCTCTCCTTCCTCCTTTTAAGATGCTTTCCCTAATTTATTTCTTGTCTCCTAATGCAGCTCAGTGTTATTTGAAAAACATCCTATGAAGAGCCTCAGGACATTTTCCAGCAGATTTCTGTCAATTCCTCCATGTTTGGGAGTAGCCACCTTCTGCCTGTATCTCCCCAGGTCAGGGTGTTGACATTCCTTTAACTGATAGTTTTATGATGTCTCTTCTTATTATTTACCTTTTCAGCAGCACTGTACACTATGTTCAAAAAGACTGGTTGTCCTTCCTATCCAACAAAGACAGGAGGCCTGCGCGGAACAGTTTGTAAAGTGGAAAAGCCATTGCATTGTGGCAGTTCTCTCATATTGGGAAGTCTGGGTCCAGTGGCACGACTAGTCGTCACAACTGGGGTTTTTCCTTCGTTGCATTGGACGACCATGACTTCTGTGCTTCGATATGACCTTTGCTCTCCGCGAAGCGTTGAAGAACCATCTTCCTGGCCATTGGATCTCACTGTAGATCTCATCCACCCAGTCTGCCGGAGCTCACTTTGCATGCTAGGGAGGCATGTCCCCTCCGGGTTATGAGGCTGCCGGGGTACCGGGGTACGAGGCCACCTGCCTACCCACTGTTGCAGGCAAACTGCTACTTGGAGCCACAGGTGAGTGCCGAGTGTCCAGTGGGGATCAAAGGTGAGTGAGCTGCCCTGGAATGGCTACAACAAGCTCCTTTCCCAGAGGTGCTACCCCACCCTGGACACTTCATACACCACACAACATCTCAGGTCCAATATTTTCTCCACACATTTTGTGAGGTTGAGTCACCTGGGACTACACTTGCTGGAGTTCAGAAGAATTAGAAGAGAACTTGTAGAAATTTATAAAATTACGTTCGGAGATAGATAAGATAGAGACACTGATAGCTGAGGCTAGAACTAGAGGACATAACCTCAGTTTTCAAGGGAATGAATTTAGGACAGAGTTGAGGTTTTCCCACCAACAATCATTCCACAATCAAAGTCACTTAGATCACATTTCTTCCCTCATTCTGATGTTTGGGCTGAACACCAACAGAACCATTTGACCATGCCTGCATGCTTTTCTGCATTGAGTTGCTGCCACATGATTGGCTGATCAGAATATTTGCATTAATGAGCAGGTGTACAGGTGTACCTAATAAAGTGACCACCGAGTGTGACATGGGACAGCAAATATAACAAATCAACGTAAGTGTTTTTTGCAAAGAAATACTTTTAGAAGTAAGAGCATACGGCTTAGGAGCAGAATTAGGCCTTTTGACCCATTGAGTCTGCTCTGCCATTAGCTGATGCATATCCCTCTCACCTCTATTCTCCTGCCTTCTCCCCGTAACCTTTGACACCCCAACTAATCAAGAACCTGTCAACCTCCACTTTAAATATACCCAATGACTTGGCCTCCACAGCAGTCTGTGGGAACGAGTTCCATAGATTCACCACCCTCTGGCAAAAGTAATATCTAATAATTCAAAACATTGATGAGATTAGCAACATATATGCCTCAGCAACTTGATTTTAAATTCAAATCACTTTTCAAAGCTTGAGAAACCTGATTATAATATTGTTCTTCAACAATAAGAAAGCAAAATGATGGAATTCATGAATAATAATTAAAGTTACACTGTCTTAGAGAAATCAATGTTACCAACTGAATTTGGGTGAACCAAGGACTGACTCATACTGGTCATATCTTCTTGTAGAGCATTGTTCTTCCTTGCTGAGGTGGACTATTACTAATTAACCTTGCAGTGATTGTCCAAGAGGACCATAACCTTATCGCAGGGTTCAGAGGCTTGCGTACCTCAATGACCCAGAGAGCTATGTCGCTGTCAGTACTTCCAGTTGAACTTTGTCTTTTTGTGTGTCTCCCCCTATCTGTCAATCTGTGGTTTTGTATTGCCATCTGCTCCTGTCCCCGCTCCTGTTCTGCTCCGGCCCCTGTATCACTGAGTACTCCGCCTCTCACCTGTTTCTCATTATTACCTGTATTGCTGCCACTTCTGTCTTATTGTGCTCCCCCTATCATCTGCCGTTCTGTTTATTGCTCAGTGTATTTCAGTCCTGTGTTTTCACCTCTTTGTTACCAAATTGTGCCAGTGAGGTTTCCTGAGTCTTTCCAGCATTTGGGTCTGAACTCTGTCTGTCTGAATATCGACTCTGCCTGTTTCCCGATTCTGGTTTTTGGATTTCTCTGGATGTTTTGATCTCTGCCTGAATTTTGACACCGACTTGGTTTGCCCCTCAGTATTTGTTACTCAATTAATATCACCATGTGCTCAGTACTGGGTCTGTGATTGGATCCCTGCTCCAGTGCCTTGACAGTTGGCTGGAGTTAGGGCTTTATACTTTGGCTCTTGGTAGGGTCAGCTATGCCAAACAGGTCAAAGGGTAGAGGTTGGACTAAGAGTGGTCCACTGGTCCTCCAGGTCCAGGGTTCAGCTCAGGACTGACAAACCTGAATGGTAAAACAAAATATGGATACAACAATGAAAATTCCTTCTACATCTAAGTGTGATAGTATTCCTGAGTCTCCACCTGGGATTTGCATGACTGACAATAGTGAAAACCGAGAGGAAGCTACTGACCATGATGAATGAAGCCCTGAACACTGCCAGAGATGGAGAACCTTCATTCCTACCTCAAACACCAGCAGTGTAGCAAGCAGTAAGTACATACTCCACTGATGGGAGTTGAACCAAATGAAGGAAATTGTGTGATTTATAAAATGGAAAACGCTTCTTCTAGCTCAATAATCACAGAAATAGTTCATTTAAGGCACGGTTTCCTCTGACAACAAAGTTTAGTTAAAAATTTCTGTATGTATTTCATCTAAAACTTTGATAATCTTCTACAGATGTAAAATGGAGTGTATCCTGAAAGGATGCATTCAGGCCTGGGGTGGGAATACTGATGTGCAGGGACTGAAAGTGGTGGGTGTAGCTCTCTCCATCTCCTCCCCTCCTTTGAGCACATTTACACACAGCACCCACGGGAAAGCAGCATCCACCATCCAGAAAATGTCCCCTGCTCACTGCTACCAGTGGGAACTGCCTTAGGAGCCTCACCACTAGGTTCAAGAACTGTAATTACCTTCCAACTGTCAGGCTCCTGAACCAGTGTGGAAACTTCACTCCCCTCAACTCTGAACTGATCCCACAATCTACAGGCTCACTTTCTAGAATTCAACAATTCATGTTCTCAGTATTTATTTTTTATTTGCACAATTTGTCTTTTGCGCATTAGTTGCTTGTCAGTCTTTATGTGTAGTTTTCATAAATTCTATTGTATTTCTTTATTTTTCTGTAAATGCAGGGAGGGGGAGGGAGCAGGAAGCACCAAAGAGACATTCTGTAATGATCAATATTCCAGTTATTTGGAATCAAGTTACCTTGCCTGGAGTCGCAGGGCTGGGTGTATCTGCACTACTGCCACACCACCCCCTCCCCAGCTCCTTCTCTGCTTCTTGTCTCCCTCCACCCACACCCCCCTCGCCTCTTGTACTCCTTCTCTGCCATTGACCCAACCCTGCTCCTGCTGTGCTCCACCCTTGCTGTTCCCAGCACCCTTTGCTCTCACCAGATTTACAAACACTCTCTCCGCTCCATGTTGACAAATACAGTACTATATATATATATATATATATATATATATATATATATATATATATAGTGCCTAAGACTTTTGCATGGTTCTGTACTTGTAGAATAATTCCTTTGTTCTAGTGTGGTAAGGAGAGTGGAGGTCTGGTTCTACCATGTACAGAACCATGCAAAAGTCTTAGGCACTATATATATAATATATAGTACTGTATTTGTCAACATGGAGCAGAGAGAGTGTTTGTAAATCTGGTGAGAGCAAAGGGTGCTGGGAACAGCAAGGGTGGAGCACAGCAGGAGCAGGGTTGGGCCAATGGCAGAGAAGGAGTTCTACTAGACCTCCCTTCTGGGTCCATAATCTAGCCTTTGACCTTTGATCTGATAGCTGCTGCCACCATGTCCTCATCTTCCCCCACTGTCAACATCCTTGGAGATCCCCCAGTCATGTATATGAGCATCTTCCCAATCTCTCCAGCAGGAGAGGACAGGCCTTTGACTTCTGTCCATGTTGCCTTGTGTATAGAATGTTGCTGTTAGGCACTACACCACCCACACCCTCTCATAGTCAGTTAGCGTGCCTGCTTAGGAATTTAATATATGAAGCAGGAAACTATTTGCTTGGAGGTTGTTGGAGAAGATAGACTGGATTCTTTCTCAGTATAAAGAAGCTTTGAAGTGCTAAAGGTGTTCTTACTGAAATATATAAGATCCTGAGGGCTCCTGAAAGCAAGATTGTCATTAGACATTTTATAGTCATGACAGAACCTAGAATTAAGAGTTTATGTTTAGAAGTAAGGTCTTATTCTTTAATGTATTTAGAGTGAGGAAATCAATAGGTTTCAATGAGATCCCCATTCATTCATCTAAACTACAACAATTACAGGCCTGGAGCCATAAAAACACCCACTCATTCCCGGAACATTCTCTGGACCTTCACCGATGCCAACACATCCTTTCTTAGATCAGGAGCTCAAAACTGCATGCAATACTTTAAGGGTGGTCTGACCAAAGCTTTTTACTCTAGTCCTCTCAAAATGAATGCTAACATTGCATTTGCCTTCCTCACCACAGACTCAACTTACAAGGTAACCTTTAGGGAATCCTGCATGAGGACTCCCAAGTCCCTTTTCACCTCTGATTTTTGAATTTTCTCCCCGTTTAGAAAGCAATCTACATCCTTCTACCAAAGTGCATGACCATAGATTTCCCTACGTTATATTCCATCTGCCACTTCTTTGTCCATTCTCTGAATCCATCTGCAGCCTCCCTGTTTCCTCAACAGCCCCTGCCCCTATCGTCCACAAACCTGGCTTAAAAGCCATCAATTCCATCATCCAAATCATTGACGTATAATGTGAAGTGGTCCCAACACAGACCCTTATGGAACAACCACTAGTCACCGGCAACTGAGCAGAAAAAAGCCCCCTTTATTCCCACTCTTTGCCTCCTGCCTATCAGCCTCTGCTTTATCCATGCTAGTATCTTTCCTGTGGTACCACGGGCTATAACTTGTTAAGTAGCCTCATGAGTGGCACCTTGTCAAAGGTCTTCTGAAAATCCAGGCAAACAAGATCTGCAGACTTCTTTGTCTATCTCCTGGTTCTCAGTCTCTTGTAATATTGCTGACACTTGAACTTTGCCCAATGAGTGTACAGGGAACTGAGATCTGCTGAACTGGGCTGAGATTATTTATAATGCAAGCTCAGTAATGTAAAACTATTTCATCCACACCAGCACAAACCATTATGCTTGCAAACTAACATTACAAACCAGAAAATCATCCTTTCAAAATTTCTAAGTTGGTAAATGCATCAGCAATTTGAATACATAATTTTTCTTCATGCATATGCCTTACGTTAATGAGCTTTTAAAATATCCATGTATTTTTTTTAAAAATCAAGGAAATCTCTTTAAACCATCCAATGGAATTGTTCTTTTTTATTTAGCGATACAGCATTGTTACAGGCCACTATGGCCAAACGAGAGCATGACACCCAATTACACCCATGTGCCCTTGGGATGTGGGAGGAAACCGGAGCATCGACAGGAAATGCATGCGGACACAGGGAGAACGTACAAACTCCTCACGGACAGCAGCTGGAAATGATCCCAGGCCACTGGCACCAGTAATAGCGTTCTGCCAGCTGCTGAACTACTTTCCGTCCCAAATAGAGAAAAAGGAATAAGATGTTGAAAAAGAACCTTTTTTTTTAAATCTAACAAGAGATGCTGGAAATCCAAAGCAACACACACAAAACGCTGGAGGAACTCATCAGGCCGGGCAGCATCTATGGAAAAGAGTAGAGTTGATTTTTCGGGCCAGGACCTATCCTCCAAAATTTTGTGTGTGTTGTGTTTTTTTCCTCTATTTTCTTACCATATCTGAATATGATTCTGATATCTAAATCTGATTATCTTTTTAATTATAGTTTAAAACATGTAGGTTTCCTCCGGGTGCTCCGGAAGATGTACCAGTTAGTCGGTTTATAGGTCATTGTAAATTGCCCTGTGAACAGGCTAGGGTTAAATCCATGGGTTGCTGGGTGGTGTGGCTCATTGGGCTGGAAGGGCCTGTTCTGTGCTGTATCTCTAATGAAATAAATAAATAAAATATGGCTATATGTCTAAAAATTCATTTTCTTTTATTCTATCTAGATATTAATTGCACAGGAACATTAATGGATGTTTAAATATCCCAAATGCAGACTGAGTATATAATCAGTGGCCACATTATTAGGTATAGCTGACACTTGCTCATTAATGCAGATATCCAATCAGCCAATCATGTTGGCAGCTCAATGCACAAAAGCATGCAGACATGGTCAAGAGGTTCAGTTGTTGTTCAGACCAAACATCAGAATGGGACAGAAATGTGATCTAAGTGACTTTGACCATGGAATCATTGTTGGTGCCAGACGCAGTTGTTTCGAGTATCTCAGAAGCTGCTGATCTGGGATTTTCACACAAAACAGTCTCTAGAGTTTACAGAGAATGGTATGAAAAGCAAAAAAAAAAAATCCAGTGAGAAGCAGTTCTGTAGGTAAAAACACCTTGTTAATGAAAATGGTCAGAGGATAATGGGCAGACTGTTTCAAGCTGACAGGAAGGTGACAGTAGCTCACACAACCACGCATTACAACACTGGAGTGTAGAAGAGCATCTCTGAACACACCACACGTTGAACTTTGAAGTGGATGGACTACAGAAGACCATGTCACATTCCACTCCTGAAGCTAATAAAGTGGCTACAGAGTACCTCCAGAATTAAATCCAGAGCCTTGAGCTCAGATCAATGTTACATTTCATTAGGAGCTTGAGGAGATTTGCTATGCCACCTAAAACACTCACAGATTTCTACAGTTGTACCATACAGAGCATTCTAACAGGCAGCATCACCGTCTGGTATGGGGGTGGGGGGGGGGGGGGGGACATTGCACAGGATCAAAGTTACCTGCAGGGAGTTGTAAACTCAGTCAGCTCCATCATGGGCACTAGCCTCCCCAGCATCCAGGACATCTTCAAGGAGCGATGTCTCTAAAAAGCAGCATCCATCGTTAAGGACCCCCATCACCCAAGAGATGCCCTCTTCTCATTGCTACCATGAGGAACAGCTTCTTCCCCTCTGCCATCAGATTTCTGAATGGACATTAAACCCATGAACACTACCTCACTACTTTTCTATTTTCTTTTTTGCACTACTTATTTAATTTAACTACTTTATATATACAAACCCCATTTCCAGAAAAGCTGGGATATTTTCCAAAATGCAATAAAAACAAAAATCTGTGATATGTTAATTCACGTGAACCTTTATTTAACTGACAAAAGTACAAAGAAAAGATTTTCAATAGTTTTACTGACCAACTTAATTGTATTTTGTAAATATACACAAATTTAGAATTTGATGGCTGCAACACACTCAACAAAAGTTAGGACAGAGGCATGTTTACCATTGTGTTACATCACCTTTCCTTATAATAACACTTTTTAATCATTTTGGAACTGAGGATACTAATTGTAGTAGATTTGCAATTGGAAATTTTGTCCATTCTTGCTTGATATAAGACTTCAACTGCTCAACAGTCCATGGTCTCCATTGTCTGATTCTCCTCTTCATGATGCGCCATACATTTTCAATAGGAGATAGAGCTGGACTGGCAGCAGGCCAGTCAAGCACACGCACTCTGTGTCTACAAAGCCACGCTGTTGTACCCCGTGCAGAATGTGGTCTGGCATTGTCCTGCTGAAATAAGCATGGACGTCCCAGGAAGAGACGTCGCCTTGATGGCAACATATGTCTCTCTAAAATCCTAATATATGCCTCAGAGTCAATGGTACCTTCACATACATGCAACTCACCCATGCCATGGGCACTGATGCACCCCCATACCATCACAGATGCTGGCTTTTGCACCTTTCGCTGATAACAATCAGGATAGTCGTTTTCATCTTTGGCATGGAGAACTCGACGCCCGTTTTTTCCGAAAACTAGCCGAAATGTGGACTCATCTGACCACAGCACACGGTTCCACAGTCTTACAGTCCATCTGAGATTAGCTCGGGCCCAGAGAACCCGCCGGCGTTTCTGCATAGAGTTGATGTATGGCTTCCTCCTTGCGTAATACAGTTTCAAGTTGCATTTCTGGATGCAGCGACGGACTGTGTTAAGTGACAATGGTTTTCTGAAGTACTCCCGAGCCCAGGTGGCTATAATTGTCACAGTAGCATGACGGTTTCTTAGGCAGTGCCGCCTGAGGGCTCGAAGATCACGCGCATTCAACAGTGGTTTCCCACCTTGCCCTTTACACACTGAGATGTCTCTGAATTCTCTGAATCTTTTCACAATATTATGTACTGTAGATGTTGAAAGACCTAAATTCTCTGCAATCTTGCGTTGGGAAATGTTCCTTTTGAACTGACTAACAATTCTCTCATGAATTTTGGCACAAAGGAGTGAGCCACGACCCATCCTTGCTTGCAAAGACTGAGCCTTTGATGGACGCTACTTTTATACCCAGTCATGATACCTCACCTGCTACCAATTAGCCTGCTTAATGTGGAGTCTTCCAAACCGGTGTTACTTGAATATTCTGTGCACTTTTCAATCTAATTTTAACTCTGTCCCAACTTTTGTTGAGTGTGTTGCAGCCATCAAATTTTAAATTTGTGTATATTTACAAAATACAATTAAATTGGTCAGTAAAACTATTGAAAATCTTTTCTTTGTACTTTTGTCAGTTAAATAAAGGTTCACGTGAATTAACATATCACAGATTTTTGTTTTTATTGCATTTTGGAAAATATCCCAACTTTTCTGGAAATGGGGTTTGTATATATATATACACACACACACACACACACACATATATATATATATACACACACACAATTCACATTTCTTTTTCTATAATTATGTATTGCATTGTACTGCTGCCATAAAAATGACAAATTTCACAACATATGCCAGTGATATTAAACCTGATTCTGATCCACATGACGAGACTAAGTTAGCGACTAAAATCACATACTACAGATGTACTGGTCAGACCTGCTAAAAGCATTGAGCAGACGACTAATTTAAAATTTGCTTCATTTAAATAAATGGAATAAGTTTCAGTAATATTTTCAAAATGAAAGACCCCTTTGATCTCCACCGGATGAGGTGTATTGACAGTTTCTTCAATTTATGTATATCAGGCCAGTTGGAATGTTGGTACAGATATGCATATTTATGAGTCTAAATGCTAAGTTGTAAAAAAGAGCCTGCTGAATTAATATCATAAGAAGGACGATTTTCTAGATACCACCACTCAGTAATCACAGGAAGTACATTTACAAAATGTATATTATTATACCCTAAAGATAACCCAGAGCAAACCATTGTACTTGATCAGAAGATGGAAGACGACAAATTTCTCCTGAGGAAAGCCTCTTGCAGAACTGTTAGAAAATGAAAGGAGGGAACAGGAAGTTGTTCGTAATTCAAAGCCAACTCTCCTGAGATGGATGAAAGAAAGAAGTCTTTTTTTTTGCTTGCTTATGCTGAATCAAATGCTACAATCCTCCTTGAAAAGTATCACAAGATTTAATTAGCTTTACTTGTAAATCTCTGTGGTCCAGATATGATCTTTGCTTCACAGTCTTCAGATGTGATCAAAGGATGTTTGAAACTTCACAAACTCTAAAGAACATTTAATCACCTTCTCACTATAAACTCAGTGGCCACTTTATTAGGTACAGGAGGTACCTAACAAAATGGCCACTGAGTGAATGTAAAGTAGGCCCTTTTGTATTCTGGAGTTTGGTAGACAAGGGAGGTGAATCTAGTAAATGTCTTAAATATTCTTACTAGTTCTGATAGGTCAGCTGTGAGTCTGTTTCCTCCTGTGTGCAGGTTTTATAATTTGGTGTCAAAGTGTCAGGATTAGGAGTCAACTAAGGAAGCACTCCGGTCCAAGGCTGGTTTTGAATTCTCTTCCCTGTGGGGAGGACATAACTGCACAGAAACTGAGCACATTCAGCACAAATTTCAAGGATGAAGGACAACGTTCCCTGTAATTATTTTTACAGCCACACGGGCCGACCATTGCTCTGAGTAAGAAATTTTTTTACATGGCCCGAAAAACGCGTGTGACTTTAAAAGTTTGCATGTGAAGAAAATTCCAGCTGCATAGCAACAAAGTCTTTGTGCGCGGGAGCATTTCCGTTACTCCATGGCCGCGCACCTGCACAGCTTAGAGGGAACAGAGAATTCAAGGATCAGCTTTATTCACCATATACTTTCACATGTATTAGGAACTTGCTGTGGTGTGTTGGCGTGACATGTGACAAAAAACAACAACATTGAACAATGATAAAATAAAGAACTGTGTAATAATGTAAGGATAGAGATTAAAGTACAGGTATGGAATAAAATGTGCATAAATACATAAATACCATCATATATATGTATGTATGTATGGGCCTCTGTTGATAAGTGTCAAACGTACATGTTGCATCCTGGCTGTCTAGATATGCAAGCTGGGGCAGCACGATATGGAAAGCAAGCTGTTGCCCATGTAGCAAGCTACCCTTCTCCATGCCGCTGATGGATCCAAAGGAACGGCAAAGACCGATACAGTTTGGCACCAGCAGCGTCGCAGGAGTTGCCAGTCAGTGTTGAACTCAGTGTAGGACTGTCTTCGGGATCCCAGCTCTGGATTTTTCCTCTGGGTTTACTCCCGAAGCCTTCCCCGTGAGTGGGTCCAGCTGCAAGGCAGCAGAGGTTTGAGATCAGAGTTTTCCTTCTCCTAGATGAGCTGCCAACCACAGATGACGAGCCCCATCTGCCCGAAGCAACGGATTTTAAGGCGCCAGTAAACCGCCTTTGCCCCTTCTCCTGTCAGCAGAAGTAGCTCCACCGGGCTTAGTAGCTAAGCCACATGTGAAGGCCAAGAGCTGGACTTGGTTGTCAGAGGCTATTTGAGGTGTACGCCATTGGGAGCATTTAATAGGTAGTGGGAGCTTATCCCCACTTCCACTCCCAGCTGTAACAACAGTAAGGAACCATCATATATTTACAATGTTAACAGCATTATAAAAAGTAGCTTTAAGTGTTTACAATACAGTGCAATGTCTGAAGTTACAGCCTGAAGGAAGAAACTTTTAAGATGGCATGAGGCTTTTGTTTCAATAGCCTAATAGTACTTCCCAGAAGGGAGGATTTGGAAAAGGCAGTTTACCAGGTGGGTATTGTCCGCAATGATTTGCCCTGCCCGCTTCTTTGTCCCAGAAACATACGTGTCCTGCAGCTGATGACTTTTTCAGCTGACCTGAGGAATTAAAGGATATGTCAAGTCAAGTCAAGTCACTTTTATTGTCATTTCGACCATAACTGCTGGTACAGTTCATAGTAAAAATGAGACAACGTTTTTCAGGACCATGGTGTTACATGACACAGTACAAAAACTAGACTGAACTACGTAAAAAAAAACAACACAGAGAAAGCTACACCAGACTACAGACCTACACTGGACTGCATAAAGTGCACAAAAACAATGCAGGCATTACAATAAATAATAAACAGGACAATAGGGCAAGGTGTCAGTCCAGGCTTCAGGTATTGAGGAGTCTGATGGCTTGGGGGAAGAAACTGTTACATAGTCTGGCCGTGAGAGCCCGAATGCTTCGGAGCCTTTTCCCAGACGGCAGGAGGGAGAAGAGTTTGTATGAGGGGTGTGTGGAGTCCTTCATAATGCTGTTTGCTTTGTGGATGCAGTGTGTAGTGTAAATGTCCGTAATGGCGGGAAGAGAGACCCCGATGATCTTCTCAGCTGACCTCACTATCTGCTGCAGGGTCTTGCAATCCAAGATGGTGCAATTTCCGAACCAGGCAGTGATGCAGCTGCTCAGGATGCTCTCAATACAACCCCTGTAGAATGTGATGAGGATGGGGGGGGGTGGGAGATGGACTTTCCTCAGCCTTTGCAGAAAGTAGAGACACTGCTGGGCTTTCTCGGATAGGGTGGAAGAATAGAGCTGAGGTAGGTAACTAGCCAAGGTTCGGTCGAATAGCAAAAATGTTTTGAGAGGTCAATGTATCATCCTGAGTGAGGAGCTGTGTGATGAGAGAAAGCTGGGGGCGGGGGGAGGGGGGAGCATTCAAGATTGTTTAATGCCATTTCCAGCACACAAGTGTAAAGGAGAATTAAACAATTGTTATTCTGGATCCGTTGGAGCACAAAAAAACCACAATAAGATAAAGAACACAATAATAAAGATAAATAAATATAAATACACATGATAGCTTATATACACAGATTGACTGCATGTCCATAAAGTGACACTAGGCACAGGAATGACTGTACATAAGGTGACTGACAGGAAATGCTAAAGTAGTGGTGGTTGGGGGTGTGGAGGGGTGGGTTAGTGGGTGGAGGTGTCGATCAGCCTGACTGCTTGGGGAAAGTAACCGTTTTTGAGTCTAGTGATCCTGGTGTGGATGCTACGTAGCCTCCTCCCTGATGGGAGTGGGACAAACAGTCCGTGAGCAGGGTGGGTGGGATCCTTCATGATGTTACTGGCCCTTTTCCGGTGCCTTTCTGTGTATCTGTCCTCGGTGGTGGGTAGGATGGTGCTGGTGATGCAGGTCTGACTGCACATTGTAGAGCCTTCCTATGAGAATCAGGACCAGGTTAAACATCACGGGTATACGATGTGAAATTTGTTGTTCTGCAGCGACAGTACAGTGCAACACATAATAATAAAACAATAAATTACAGTTAAAAAATATAAAATATTAACTTAAAGTAAGTAGTGGAGAAAGAGCAGAAAAAAGCAGTGAGTTAGTGTTTATGGGTTCAATGTCCATTCAGGAATCTGATGGCAGAGGGGAAGAAGCTGTTCCTGAAACATTGATTGTGTGCCTTCAGGCTTCGGTACCTCCTCCCTGATGGTAGAAATGAGAAGAGGCCGTGTCTTAGGTGATAGGAGTCCTTAACGATGGACGCTGCGTTTTTGAGGAATCACCTTTTAAAGGTGTCCTTGATGCCAGGGAGGCTGGTGCCCATGACAGAGCCAGCTGGGCCTACAACTGTCTGCAGCTTTTTCCAATCCTGTGCTCTCCTGTCTCTCCAACTAGACTGTGACGCAGCCAGTTAAAATGTTTCTCCATGTTCATCTGTAGAAATTTGCAAGAGTCTTTGATGACATACCAGGTCTCCTCAAACTCCTAATGAAATATAGCCACTGTCATGCCTTCTTTGTAATTGCCGGTATGTTGGACCCAGGATAAATCTTCAGAGATATTAACACTCAGGAACTTGAAACCACTCACCCTTTCCTCTGCAGATCCTTCACTGAGGACTGGTGCGTGTGCCTGATTTCCCCTTCCTGAACTTCACAATGAATTCATTGGTCTCACTGACACTAAGTACAAGGTTGTTGATGCAACACCACATAACAAGCTGATCTATCTCGCACCTGCATGCCTCCTCATCACCATCTGAAATTCTGCCAGCAATAGTTGTGTCATTGGCAAATTGATAGTTGGCATTTGAGTTGTGCCAAGCCACACAGTCATGGGTATAGAGAGTAGAGCAGTGGCTTAAGCATACACCCTTGAGGTGTTCCACTGTTGACTGCCCAGTGAGGAGGAGATACTATTTCCGATCCTCACTGACTCAAATGTAAATCTACTACTAAGCTGCGTGCATTTGGAATCTGTGGTTTACATTTTGATAGTGCGTTTTTGGGCTGATTGGGCGGTCTGGCACTTTGCTATCTCTGAGGGAGTTCGGTGAGGTCTGGAGCAGAGTGTGCATCCTGGAAGCCTGGAGATGTGGTGCAAGTCCGTGACTGACTCCATTACTTCTCTCCGGTTGAGGTCACCAAGTGCTTCAGGAATTCCCACAGAGGTAGAAAAACATGCACTGAAATGTATTGAGCTCATCTGGAAGTGAAGCATCACAGACATTCATGATGTTAGGAGTTCCTTTGTGAGAAGTAAAGATCTGTAAAACCTGCCAGGGCTGACATACACCCAATTCTATCTCTAACTTCAACCGGAATTGTTTTTCACTCTTAAAATTGCCTTCCATAGGTCATACCTGGACTTCTTGTATAGTTCTGGGTCACTGGTCTTCTTGCACACTTATTATGCTGTTCTGGAGTCCTGAGCAACTGACCGTCACCAAGGGTTACAGAGATGAAGTCTTGATGCTCAAGATTGTTGCTATTATTGAATGTGCAATGACATCTGGGCAACAATCAGTATTATTGTGATCACTCAAGTCGAGCATAATCCCAAGGGATTGTCTATTATTTCCTTAACGGAGAATGCTTGTGTATAACTTTGATAAGGGGAGGCTGATGGTGAGCGGGCGTACAGGAGTGAGATATGCCAACTAGTGGAGAGGTGTCACAGCAACAACCTGGCACTCAATGTTAGTAAGACAAAAGAGCTGATTGTGGACTTCAGGAAGGGTAAGACGGAACACATACCAATCCTCATAGAGGGATCGGAAGTGGAGAGAATGAGCAGTTTCAAGTTCCTGGGTGTCAAGATCTCTGAGGACCTAACCTGGTGCCAACATATCGATGCAGTTATAATGAAGGCAAGATAGCGACTATACTTCATTAGGAGTTGGAAGAGATTTGCCATGTCAACAAATTCACTCAAAATCTTCTATAGAGGTACCGTGGAGAGTGAATTTGTTGACATGGCAAATCTAACGGCACCGTGCATTACTGTGACATTCTGGTGTTGCTGTAACTTATTTTCTGCCACTTATCTATTTAATACCATTTTTCTATTACGGTCTTGTTTTTTTCTACCGCTTTGTTTGATTGCCTGAGAGGAAGCCAAACAGAATGACAATAAAGATCATTCATTCAATTCAATTCAATTCAAAAGGGCATGCTTGGGTGCTGGGGGTCCTTAATAATGGACTCTGCCTTCCTGAGACACCACTCCTTGAAGATGTCCTGGGTACTTTGTAGGCTAGTACCCAAGATGGAGCCGACTAAATTTACAACCCTCTGCAGCTTCTTCTGGCCCCATACCAGACAGTGCATGGAATGGGCTGCTGGTGATGGTGGTGGAGGCGGATACGATAGGGTCTTTTAAGAGACTCATGGATAGGTACATGGAGCTTAGAAAAATAGAGGGCTGTAGGTAACCCTAGGCAATTTCTAAGGTAAGGACATGTTCAGCACAGCCTTGTGGGCCAAAGGGCCTGTATTGTGCTGTAGGTTTTCTATGTTTCTATGAAAAGGGCTGAAGGAGAAAGAATCTAATAGGAGAGGAGAGCAGACCATGGGAGAATGAGAAAGATGAGGGGCAGGAGAAGAAGGTTCAAAGTTAATTTATTATCAAAGTACATTATTTGTCACCATTTATGATTCTGAGATTAATTTTCTTGCAGGCATACTTAATAAATCCATAATAGAATAATAACATAGCACCATCCAGAGACAGAGAAGCAGTTTCAGCGACAGATTACTATCGATGCAATGCTCCTCAGACAGGATGAAGAGGTCAATACTCCCCAATGCCATTAGGCTTTACAATTCTACCGCCAGGACTTAAGAACTTTTTAAAAGCTATTATTAATGCTTTTTGAGATAGTGATTTAGATGCATATCATATTTTTTACTGAGTTAAGTATTGTATGTAATTAGTTTTGCTACAACAAGTGTATGGGACATTGGAAAAAAGTTGAATTTCCCCATGGGGATGAATAAAGTATCTATCTATCTATCTATCTATCTATCTATCTAACTGTAATGGAATCAATGAAAGGCTTTGATGTCCAACCAGTGTGCAAAAGTCAACAAGCAATGCAAATACAAAAGAAAGAAATGATCATAATAAATAAATAAACAATAAATATCGAGAAAATGAGATGAAGAGTCCTTGAAAATGAATACATAGGCTGTGGGAACATTTCAATGATGGGGCAAGTGATGTTGAGTGAAGTTATCCCCTTTGGTTCAAGAGCCTGATGGCTGAGGGGTAATAACTGTTCCTAAACCCGGTTGTGTGGGTCCTGAGGCTCCTGTACTTCCATCCTCCTGGCAGTAGCAAGAAGAGAGCATGGCCTAGATGATAGGAGTCTTTAATAACAGATGCTGCTTTCCTGTGACAGCATTCCTTATGGATGATCTCAATGGTTGGAAAAGCTTTACCCGTGATGGACTGGGCCATGTACATACTTTTTGTAGGATTTTCCATTTGAGGGCATTGGTGTTTCTATACCAGCCTGTGATGCAGCCGTCAATATATTCTCCACCACACTTCTATAGAAGTTAGTCAATGTTTTTGATGTCATGCTAAATCTTTGCAAACTCCTAAGAAAGTAGAGGTGCTAATCAGCTTTCATCATAATTGTACTTATGTGCTGGGCCCCAGGACAGGACCTCTGAAATGTTAGGCTTGTGAAGAGAAGAGTAGGGGTGAGAGGGGAGCCAGAATGGGGAATGAAAGAAGAGAAAAGGTAGAGTGGGGAAACCCCTATCAGTTGCTTTCTCCCAAGAATCTCCAGTTCGCTCAGGTCTCCTTTTAATCCACCTTACTCCACCAACATAAAGACATACTGCTAACTGTCTGGTTTACTGGTAGCAGGTTAATGGATTGGATTGGTTTCATTTATTATTATTATTATTATTATTATTATTATTGTCAACTGTACCAAGATACAGTGGAAAGCTTGTCTACGTACTCGTCATAGAGATCAAATTTAGATTATAACAGTCGTAGATAAAGTGACTAGCAAGAGACTTTTTCCCAGAGTGGAAGTGGATAATAGAAGAGGGAAATTTTAAATAATTTTTAAATGATTAGAGGTAGATCTTTTACGCAGAGATTGGTGGGTAGAACACTCTTCCGGGGTGGTGATAGAGGCAGATACATTAGGGATATTTAAGAGACCGTTAGATAAACACATGGATGAAATAAAATTAGAGGGCTATGTGGGAGGGAAGGGTTAGATTGATCTTGGAGTAGGATAAAAACTGGCACAACATTGTGGGCTGAATGGCCTGTATCATGCTGTCCTACGTCCTATGTTCTACATCATTACACAGTGCATTGAGATAAAACAAGGTAAAATAATAACAATGCAGTATACAGTATAAAAGCTGTAAAGTACAGTGCAGGTAAATGATAAAGTACAAGATCATAATGAATTAGTTGGGGGACGTTGTTTGGATGTCACATCTTCATCAACAGTTCTTCAACATTGAAGGCAGCATTCATATTAATGAATCATAAACCACTCCTTATAAAGTTAGAAGAGTTGCATTATATTGTCTTCAATACATCATCATTAATATGTTCCAGGTTAAGTGGCTGAGATATTCATTACACAAGAGTATTAGCTATTCAAAGTACAGTGGTCAGAGAGGAAGTCAAACAATAGACAGTCAACACCAAAGGTCGTAGGTCGAAGGGTGAAGGTCAATTGGGAGTCCCGAGGTCAAAGCCTGATTGGCTGAAGCCTGGAAACTGGAGAATGGAGTCTAGAGGCCAGTCCTGGGGTAGGAAAGGGGCTTGTTTTTCTGTTGTTGTTTTGTTGCTTGTTGTGTTCTGCTGAGTAATGCTGACATGCAATGACACTCGCAAATTTCTTGTGGATTCTAACTGACCACATCGCCATCTGGTATGGCAGGAGGGGTGGGGAGGTCACCGCACAGGATCGAAAGGAGCTGCAGAAAGTTGTAAACTCAGTCAGATCCATCATGGGCACTAGCCTCCTCAGTTCCAGGACATCAAAGAGTGATGCTTCAAAAAGGCGGCATCGATCATTAAGAAGCCAGGACATGCCCTTTTCTCATTGCTACCATCAGGAAGGAGGTACAGGAGCCTGAAGGCACACACTCAATGATTCAGGAACAGCTTCTTCCCCTCTGCCATCGGATTTCTGAATGGACAATGAACCCATGAACACTACCTCACTGCTTCTTTTTCTCTCTTTGCACTATTTATTTCACTTAACTTTGTATATGTGTGTGTGTGTGTGTGTGTGTGTGTGTGTGTGTGTGTGTGTGTGTGTGTGTGTGTGTGTGTGTGTGTGTGTGTGTGTATATATAATACTGTAATTTATAGATTTTTATCATTACGTATTGTAATGTGTTGCTGTCGCATAACAGCAAATTTCATGACATATGTCAGTGATATTAAACCTGATTCTGATTCTGATAAATACAAAGCAAAGGAGGAACGGAAGTTTGTTGAGAAAATATTTTTTAACTTAACTAACACACAAAATGCTGGAGGAACTCAGCAGGTCAGGTAGCATCAATGGAAAAGAATAAAGAGTTGCCATTTTGGGCTGGGATCCTTCTTCAGATTCTTTATTCCCCTCTATAGATGTAGCTTGACTTGCTGAGTTCCTCCATTATTTTGTGTATTTTACTCTGGATTTCCATCATCTGCAGAATACCTTGTGTTTATTCTTTAACTTCATCTTGGAACAGAGGCAAGCCACCGTAAACGCTCTCCCACAAACATCGGCAGGAAATATCCACATTACACGATTTGTACCAGCAGGCCAACCTCCAGAGCACCAAGTAACATCAAAGGACAAGAGCATTCTGCATGTTGCTCGGGATTGGAAAATAGACGTGGACTTGGAGAAAAAGTTTGTGTTTCCCCCAGACACTCCGGCCAGACATAGTCCTGTGGTCCACAACAGCCAAGCTGGCATATGTTGTGGAGTTGACAGTACCATGGGAAGATGGTGTTGAAGAAGCTTATGAGAGGAACAAGACTAAGTACTCTGAACTGGCAACTGAAGCTGCTCAGAATGGCTGGAAGACCAAGATTTTCCCTGTAGAAGCGGGATGCAGGGGATTCGTTGCTACATCTACGACCAGTCTATTGAAGAAGATGGGGGTGAGGGCTGTCTCCCTCCAACAAGCAATCAAGTCCTTGTCAAATGCAGCAGAAGAAAGCAGCAACTGGATTTGGATTAAAAGGAAAGACAACAACTGGGCTGCAAGATGAAGACAGGAAGGTACGGAATTGAGGGGGGTGTATCTGGGTTGCCAGGTAGCACCGTTGAGCCCTCTGGAGACGTCGTGGGCTTATCAACGAAACGTTAAAGAAGGAGGGTGTCCACCTGATGACTCCGATGACGTAGCTACCCTCCTTGTCACCACTACAAGCCTACTGCCAACATCGAGAGTGCAGACTTTATCATAGGGATTGAAACATCAAGGCAACATCAGACATCAAAGCAACAGTTGTTTCCCTTGTACCTGGGCAAAGCCAGGCCACATGTTCCTCTGAGAAAATAAAATGTGTCTTTGATAAGTCAAAGAGTGACCCTGATGACAAGTTTGCAGGTGAAAATAAAAGCTGCATCAATAAAGTTACTGTCACTGGAGGGGCTTACCTGTAACAGTTGAAACAGGACATCCCAAGACTACTTCCATAAAGCTGGAGGTGAGGTAGGGTCACAACTACATCAACTAATCCATGAGAAGTTTGCAGTCGGCCAAAGTCAAAGTAAATTTATCGTCAAAATATGTACTGTATATATTCCCATGTATGTACAACCTGAAGTTTCATTTTCTTGCAGGTATTTACAGGAAAATAAAGAAATACAATAGAATCTCTACGTAAACAAAGACTAACAAATAACCAATGTGCAAAAGAAGACAAATTGTGCAAAAATACTGAGAACATGAGTTGTAGAGTCCTAGAAAGTGAATCTGTAGCTGTGGAATCAGTACACAGTTACAGTGATTTCACCTATCTATCTATCCATCTATCCATCTGTCTATCTACCTGACTGTCTATCGATCTATCTCTCTGTCTATCTATCTATCCATCCGTCTGTTTATCTGTCTATCCATCTACCCATCTACCTATCTGTCCATCTGTCTATCTATCTAACTGTCTATCCATCTATCTCTCTATCTATCTTTCTGTCTCTACATCTATCCATCTGTTTATCTGTGTATCTATCTATCTAATTTTCTGTGGTGAGTGAAATTATGTTTGCAATTGATTTACCAATGGAGAAAGGTAACTAGGAAGGTGCTGGACAGGGAGAACTTGCCAAAAGCTTTTAGAGGGATGTTTAAGTTTAATCACTGAGGATGCCCCAGAGTTTCACATGGTAAGTCCTTCATGCTTGTCTGGCCTTGGCAACTTGGCCATCTGGGAAGGATAGCGATTAAGCAAAAGAAGAAAATAAAAGGAAGACCAAGTTCAAGATTCAAGTAGATTTATTTTCAAAGAATGTATAAATTATACAACCTTGAGGTTTGCTTGCTCACAGATAGCCACAAAGCAAGAAACCTGAAAGAACCCAATTAATGAAAGAAAAATAAAACTATAAGACAAGCACCCGATGTACAAGAGAAAGAAAAAAATACAAATCATGCAAATAAATGAAGCGAATAACAACATTCTGAACCACAATTTGGTCCTCAGATCTGAACTGTGGAGTAACCCGGAGTAGGCCCAGAGCCTCGCTTACCAGCTCATCATATTAGGGGGCACAAAGCACCACAGCTGGGGCAGTCTTCATAGACTTTAGCACCATGGAGAGAGGAATGCCCATCACGGAGAATGAGTGAAATCGGCTCTCACCCCCGATCCCAACACCGTCTAGGCCAGCATTTAAATTGACCAAACAACGGAACAGCAAAACACTCTGGCACCTTGAGAGAGGAGTGAACATCGTGGACAGCGAGTAAAATTGGGTCTCACCTCCGATCTGGGTCAGCGTTTAAGTTGCCCAGACAACGAATCATACCTCGCACTAGGACCCGGCTGCAGCAAAAGGCTCTGGGCCTAGACCACGCCACCCAGCGACTCGCTCCGGGCCCAGATTTCGCCAGCCATCCTGAAGCTGCTCTCAAGCTCTTCGAATCAGCTCAGTACCCAGAGCAATCCAACATCACACCCAGTCCAGTTGTATCGGCACCAAATCTCAACTGCCTGGACCCCAACTTCTCTCAGCACCCAGGGAGATTCAACCACATACTCGCGGCAGTATCAGCATCAGAACTCCATCTCGGCTCCTCCCCCAAACTCACCTCACTATCGCTTGTCCCTTCAATGTTTCTGATAATAATTTAACCTCTGAAAAGATTATTTTTAGTGATGTTTTTATTCAGATTTCTTTGCTTTTTAACTACCAGATAGCTGTTGCAACTGTTCAGTCGTGCCATCTTAACCTGAAGTTAACCATTGCAGCTCATGACATACGTCAAAGCACTATTCACTAAAAGAAAGAAGATTAAGATTTTATTTGGAAGATTAAGAGAAAGAAAGATTAGCCTTATCTGTCACATGCACTTTGAAACATACAGTGAAATGAATCATCTGTGTCAAATCAAATCAACAAGGATTATTCTAAGGAAGCGCATAAATATCACCATGCTTCTGGTGCCAACTTATCATGCCCACAACTCTCTAATCCTAACCCTAGCCATATGTCTTTGGAATGTGGGAGGAAACTGGAGCACCTGGAGAAAATCCGTGTATTCATGTACAAACTCCTTACACCCTGAACAATGGAGACCTCAGATTTATTATCCCTTTCAACCTCTTTCCTTTGCCTTCTCCCCAAAACCACTGACACCCTTACTAATCAAGAACCAGTCAACCTCCGCTTTAAATATACCCAGTGACTTGGCCTCTACAGCAGCCTGTGGCAGTGAATTCCATAGATTCACCATCCTCCAGCTAAAGAAATTTCTCCTCCTCATTTCTGTTCTAAAGGGATGTCCTTCTATTCTGAGGCTGTGCCCTCTGGTCCTAGACTCCCCCACTGTCGGAAATATCCTCTCCACATCCACTCTATCTAGGCCTTTCAGTGTTCAATAAGTTTCAATGAGATCTGTCCTCATTCTTCTAAACTCCAGCAAGTACAGGACCAGAGCCAACAAATGCTCCTCACGTGTTAACCCTTTCATTCCCGGGATAATTCTCGTGCACCTCCTCTGGACTCTCTCCAATGCCAGCACATCCTTTCTTAGAGTAGGAGCCCAAAACTGGTTAGGCCCCTTAAACTTAATAACTGTGTCTGCTTCCACCCCTCTGGCAGACTCTCGGCAGCTGCCATTTCTTTATTAATCAATTAAACCCACTCTCTGTTCCTTGACTCTTGGAGTAGTCGGTGATCTTTGGGAAAAAAATTGTGAAGCCACTTTGTGGAATTCACTGTGAATGAACAGAACCTTGTGCTGATCTAAAAAAGCTGGCAAATTTTAGTTGTCAAAATCAGAGTTAAAGTCCAAGTCGAGTTTATTGTCAGACGCACAGGTCAACAAGCATAATTAACTTGCAACAACATCACATGGCACCATATGTCAGCAGTCACAGGAAAAACACACATTGAACAGAATTTACTCAGTTAGTTAGTTAGCAATACAGCACGGAGTAGGCATTTATGGCCCTTCAAGCCACACCACCCCAGCAACGCCACAACCTTGATTAGCCATAACCTAATCACGATGAGCAATTAACCTATCTGGTACGTATTTGGTCTGTAGGAGGAAACCAGAGCACCCGGAGGAAACTATGCATTCCATGGGGATGCTGTACAGTGACTGCTTATGGAACTGTGCCGGAATTGAACTCCGAACTCTGGAACGCCCCGAGATGTAATAGTGTGGTGCTGACCGTTGTGCCATCATGGTGCCATTGTACTGACTTTTACAAGGAAGAACATAATCTTAACAAAAAAAATTTGCGAAGTCCATTTTAGTGCAAGGTTATCAAAGTGGTCATGGTGAGGTTGTGATTCAGGTTGTGCCTGTTGGTTCAAGAACCAAATGACCGAAGGGAAGTAGCTGTATTTGAACCTGGTGGTGTGGGACTTCAGGCGTCTGTACGTCTGATGGTGTCTGCAAGAAGATGGCACAACCCAGGTAGTGGGGATCTTTAATGATGGATGTTGCCTCCTCTAGCTATTTGCTGTGGAGGGGAGGGTTGTGCCTGTGATGTGTTGGGCAGAGCCCGCTACTCTCTGCAGTTTCTTTAGGACACACAAAGTACTGGAGGAACTCAGCTGCTTTGGTAGCATCTATAGAGAAGAATAAACAGTCCTGGAGAAGATTCTCAGCTCAAAAGGTCAACAGTTTATTCCCCTCCATAGATGCTGCCTGACCTGCTGAGTTTCCCTAGCATCTTGGTTACAAGGATGAGCTGCTCGACGAGTTCAATGGATCAGGCAGCATCTGTGGAGGGAAATGGACAGTTAATGGGTCAAGGCCCTTCATCTGGACTGAAAGATAGAGAGGGCATAGCCAATACAAAGAGGTGGGTGCAACAGCTGGAAAATGACAGATGGATCCATGGTCTGTCGATAAATTCTCTCTGTAGACTTCAGTTCATAACTCTGTTGGCTCACCTTTACTGTTGGGCGTTTGATGATCTTCTTTGACGGATTATTCTGGCTTTCTTCGTGTTGTGGCTGCCTGTTAGGAGATGAAAATCAAGGTTGTAAAATTATACATACTTCCATAATAAATGTATTTTGAATATGGGAGAGGTGGCAGGAGACAGGTAGGTGGAGGAGAGAAGAGTAGCACTTGTGACACAGACTGGGAGGTGATAGATAGGGAGCTGCAGATGATGGATTCTGATCAGAGATGGGAGAAGAACCATTGATCCGAGTCAGGTAGGTGCTGTGGGCAGGGGGGGTCAGTAAGGGAAGGGGACCTACTGGAAGGACCGCGTGGGCATCGAGCAGATTGAGTGGGTGGACAAAGGGAAGGAAAGAGGGTGATAGAGAACTGGGAGTGAAGTGGGTGAGGGATGAACTGAGTCAATCAGGAAGGGAGAGAAAAGGGACAGAGGACAAAGCAGGTGACCTGAAAGAGAGCGATAGAGAGATGATTTTAAAGTTTTTTTATACACTGCTGAACACAACTGTATCCAAATCTAATAAGTCACTTCTGAGAAGAGAGTGTGGGGTTATTTTCTAATACACCAAGGAAAGGTAGGAACTCCAAGTAGGGAGGAGTTACATGTCAATTAAATTGAACTCTTGAGAGGGGAGTGTTTAGTTTAAAACTCCTCCTGAGATTGGAGGTAGTTTGCATAACTTAATGATGAAACCAGAGACAATAGCAATGTCATACCATTGGGATATGTAGGTAAACAGCCTGTGGGAAAAGGCTGGTTCTGCTGGAATAAGAGATGATCCAGAACTTATACAGATGGCTATGGTGATTGCTTTGAGCATGCATTTGATAAACTTGCTGAAGGTATTGAGCAACCGTAAGTTAAGGAAAACAAAAAAGTTAAAGAAAGGATGTGATTTGTCGCCTCTCGCAGGTTCAGTCAACAAAAGTGTTGGAACTAACAAAGGAATTGCAAAGAGATTGTGTAATAAAGTTGGAGCATGTTGATAGATTGTCCGGACATTTAAAGCAGGAGCAGGTGGCCCTTGAGAGGACGTGGAGCCTGCTGAACAAGCAGGGACAGATTCTTGCACAAAATACAGAGCTTCAGACGCCACGTTATTCAGAGAGGCAGATGGAACGTGAGAGAAAAGACACTGAACCAAACCATTGCCCGAGGTAGAACAAGCTCCATCCCTAACTGCTTTGAACAGGAGAAGGTCAAGTGGGAGCAGTCACTGAGGATAGGAAATTGTGGTCCAAATTGAATGCAAATGGGAATCCATTTTGTTGATGTAACAATTGGGGTTGTTGAATGTTTAACAGGTGAGCCTGCATGCTTGAAGCAGCATTTATTTGGGAGGGGTTGTGAGGAGGGGTCTTCAACTGACAGTGATTATAGGGGCCAATTATCACCAGCTCACATGCGCTCTCATGCCAAAGATGAACTGGGAACGGAAAGGGTGGACATCAGTCTACTTTTACCTCTGTGTTCCTTGAAGAACAGACTATAGCAGACTGGAAAGCTCTATAAAGTGTAGTCAGAACTGCCCAACGCATTATCGGCACCAGCACACCCACCATCAAGGACATATAGTTTCAGAAAGGTGTCAGAAAAGGGCCAGTAATGTCATGAAGGATCCCAGCCACCCTGCTCACGGACTGTCTGTTCCACTCCCATCAGGGAGGCAGCTACGCAGCATCTATGCCAGGACCAGCCTCATAAACAGTGTCTTTCCCCAAGCTGTAAGGCTGATCAACACCTCCACCCCTCCACGTACCCAGCCACCAGTTCTTTCTCATTTCCTGTCAGTTAATTATGTACAGACACTCCTGTGCCCACTGTTACTTTATGGACGCGCATTCAATCTGTGAATATAAGTTATATTATGTATTTATATTTGTGTTTTTTTAAATTTTTATTGGGTTCTTTACCTTATTGTGTTTCTTGTGCTGCTTTTTTTTTTGGTGTGGGAATAGCGATTATTTCATTCTCCTTTACAGTGGCAGACTAGAAATAACATTAAACAATCTTGAATCTACCTTGAACCTTGAAAGAGATGTATCAAAGAGTGCTGGTAAATATTGAGACTGCTTTTTAGGAGTCGTGATCAGGAACTGGGGCAGACCCTGCCAACAGTGACTCAAACTTTCAAGAGGCAATTGGTTGACATAAATAGACAGAATGCAGAGGGGGAAAAAGACAATCTGATTCAGATTCATTTATTTATCACCCTTTGAACCTAAAATATAATTTATTCTGAGGCAGGATCTCAAAGGACATCAATTTTCAGCATCATCTTGACTTTCTTGAAGAGAGCTCAATGTTACTCAAGTTCCCTTGATAAGGACGATAGTCTTCCCTTAGTGATAGCCTGGGGTTGCCTTAATAGTTGTAATCCTTTATTAAATAATTAGATTTAATTAAATATACTGCTCTGTAACAGGCCCTTCCGGCTCCTTGAGCTTGTGCCAATTAACCTACTAACTCATGTGTCTTTGTAACGTAGGAGGAAACTGGAGCACCCGGAGGAAACCTACACAGTTACAGGGAGAATGCACAAACTTTACAGATAGCACCAGGAATTGAACCCTGATCTTACAGCTGGCACCGTAAAGTGTCACACTACAGTGTCACCCTATCTACTGCATTGGGCCAAGGAAGAGATGGCAGCACATGTCTTACAAATGGTTAACTTCGTCAAAGTTTTCAGAGGAAGAAATGGATAAGGGGATTGTGCTTTCCCAGTGGCACTATGTAAAGTTTTGTATGTGGCATCATTGGTACACTGCAAGTTAGGTCATGGATTAGTTGGTGAGAGTCTGGTTAATAATAAAGTGGCCACTGAGTGTATGTTCATGGTTTTCTGCTGCTGTAGCCCTTCCCGTTTTGTCTGTGCTACTACATATCAATTAAATAAAAGCTCCCATGTGGGAGACGACTTTAACTGGTGTATTCACATTGCAGCGAGAGAGACAGAGAGAGAGATGCATAGACAACAGTCCATATGTAGTGCTAAGGGGAGTCATTTCTCTGAAAGAAATAGATCCATACACTGCACTTCCTCCCCTTTAGATTAATACAACATAAAACGGTATTTGTACAAAACATTCATTTCCCTTTCAGAAACCCAAATCCCAGATAAACATGCTTTCACAATAACAGTCCAGAACTAACTTCACAGTTCTAAAGAATCAGTCTTTCGGTTGGGGCTCTGTTTCTTTCAGCATCGTGCCTCTGGACCTGGGGAGTGGCATTGGGTTTGGCAAGTGACTTGTCAATGATAACGTTGTCATAGTGCCTCTGGACCTGGGGAGTAGCATCAGGTTTGGGAGGTGTCTTGTCAATGATAACGTTGTCATAGTGCCTCTGGACCTGGGGAGTAGCATCAGGTTTGGGAGGTGTCTTGTCTAAGACAACGTTCTCGGTTTCCAGTTTCACGTTGCTGTCAGTGGCATCATCACTGAGATGATCACTAAGTTCGGTGGCTGTAATGTGTCCATCTCATTGGATGCAATCAACTCAGGTGTGTTCTTCAGTTGAGCATCCGGTATCTGGTCCACATGACGTCTCCATGTCTGATCTCCAACATCCAGGGTGTACGTCAGTGGTCCAGTTCTTGTAGTTATCCTACCAGGTATCCAATGGTATTCTCAGTAATCACGCACTGGGACTTCCTGTCCAACCTCGCAGCTCCTTGCTGATTCACTTGGCAACTTGCAGAACTGTTTATTCTGCACTTCCCTCCGTAGGTCCGGTTTCTGGAGGTCTATGCGAGTTCCTGTTCATGAACAGCATTGCAGGTGTTTGATTTGTCGTTGTATGAACAAAGTTCCGATACACAAGAAGGAAGTTGTCCACCTTGTGCTGTGGAGAAATGTCCTCCTTGCCCATCGCTTTAAAGGACTTCTTGAAAGTTTGAAAGTTTCAGCTAAGCCATTCATTGCTGGGTGGTGAGGAGATAACTAGAAATGTCTGATGCCATTTTTCTTCCTGAACTGTCGGAATTCTTCTGACCTATATTGTAGTCCGTTGTCACTCACAATTTGTTCTGGTAAGCCTTTCTGGCGAAGATGGTCCTCAGGACAGAGACTGACTTTGCGATGTGGTTGACTTCACTAGTATAACCTTTGGCTATTTTGAACGAGCATCCACAGCGCTCAGAAACATGGAGTCCATGAACGGCCCAGCAAAGTCAATATGTACATTTTGCCATGGTGATAGTGACCACTCCCGTGGGTGTAATGGTGCCCTTGGGGCTGCATTTTGAACTTTTTGGCATCCTGAACAGCTTTTGGCAAAGTCTTCAGTTTGTTTATGTATTCCCGGCCACCACATGTAGCTCCAGGTGAGACTCTTCATCTTGACCTTACCCAGGTGTCCTTCATGCTGATTCTCTAACACTCTGGTGCACAGTTTAGAGGGAACCACAACCCGAGATCCACACATCAGCGTTCTTTGACAAACCAACGGTTGGTCTTGTCTCACTAAGAACGCTGGAAACATAGGGTTACCATAAGCTGGCCATTTTTGCACGGTGATGTCATAGACGTCATCAACGTCGGGTCGTTCCATGTTTCCCTTTGTATTTCAGAAATTGTTACTAGCAGCTGTGGAACACTCCTGCTGGGTCACAGTATAAAGACTTTTCTTCTTCAGTTACCAGGAGTGGAAGACGTGACAAGCCATCGGCATTGCTGTGTTGTCTGGTACTCAATGTCATAAGAGTGGGCTCCTAGGAATAATGTCCAATGTTGTAACCGGGTAGCAATCATCACTAGAACTCCCTTCCTGGGATTGAAAATGTTCACAAGGGGTTGGTAATCTGTCACTAGCATAAACCTTTGTCCTTAAAGGTAGAGGTGGGTCTGTCTTTATTTCCCATACTAGACTAAGGGCCTCTCAGTCAATCTGTACATAGATGCGTTCTGTCAATGATCTTGAAGCAAACACAATTGGATGTTCAGATCCATCTTTCATAATGTGTGACAAAACGGCCCCAATGCCATAAGAGGATGCATCACACATCAGTCTGATGGGCAAGGATGGGTCATAATGGGTGGGCAGTTCATCCGTTATTAGTCTCTTCATTTCCTTGAATGCTCTTTCACATATTTCTGATCATTCCCATTTTGTTTCTATCTACAAAAGTGCATTCAATAGGTGCAGTACTGTCACAATGTTTGGGAGAAACTAGCGGTAGCAGCTTACAAGGCCCAAGTATGACCTGAGTTGTGACACATTTTCCAGGTTGGGTACCTGCAGCACTGCTTAAATCTTCTCCTGTGACTTATGTAAGCCATGCTTGTCAATGACATGTCCACAATATGAGATTTCATTCTTGAAAAACTCACATCTCTCTCTCTTTGCGCACAGACCTTACTCGCTCAGCCTGGTAAGCACTTTACTGAGGTTCTAGAGGTGCTCCTCATCATTCTTGATGACTATGTCATCAAGGTAACATTGTGTTCCTGGAATATCTTGGAGAACTTTGTCTATTGCTGTTTGCAAAATTGCTGGGGCTGATGCAACACCAAAGATGAGACGATTATATTGGAACAGTCCCTTGTGAGTGTTGATTGTGAGGAACTTCCTGCTGGAACCTTCAATCTCTATTTGCAGATAGGCTTGTGACAAGTCATTCTTTGAAAACCTCTCCCCACCTGCCAAAGACGCAAAAATGTCTTCTATTTGTAGCAGGCGATACTGCACTGTTGGCAGCACAGGGTTGATGCTCACCTTGAAACCCTCACATATGCAAACAGCTCTGGCTTTCCCGTTCTTGATCACTGTGACAATAGGCATGGCCCAATCGCTCCACTCAGCCTCGGAGAGAATGCCAGATGCCTCCAAGTTCTGAAATCTAGCAATCACTTTAGGACGTAGTGCGTAAGGCACTGGACACGCTTTATTGAATCTTGGTGTTGCTGCTTCATCCAGTTCATTTCTGGCCTCCATGCCTTTGAGTTTACCAATACCCTTCTCAAACACCTTCTCGTTACCATTAAGCAGCTGTGCCAGTCTCTGGTTAGTGCCACTGTTTGGGCTGCCATTGCCTGTTAATGGCACACTGAGAGCTTTGATTGTGTGCCAGTCTAGTTGGATTTTTCTCAACCATTCACATCCGAAAAGTGCTGACTCTCCAATTTTCAATACATAAAGATCTAACAGACATCACACTCAACTTCAGTTTGCCTTTGGGAGACACTTTCTCACCTGTGTAGATCTTTAGCATCACTGAGGTCCCTTCGATGGTATCTTAGAAAACAGACTGTTGTAGTCAGCCTCTGAAATTATTGACAAAGCTGACCCTGTATCCAGCTCTATTTTCAGTTTTATACCCGTCGCATCTATTGTGATCAATGTGATTTTGTGATCTGATTCAGTAATACTATGCAATTCTAGGCATGACAGTTCACCTTTGACTCTGTGTTGAATGATTCCATTTTACCTTTGGTCACTTTATGCACTTGCTTAATTTTGTGTTTGAAACTTTTCACTCAGTTGTGCTTTTTGTCTGCCTTACACATTCTGCCTATGTGACCTTGTCTGTGACACTTACTGTAGTTTTTTTCTTTGAACCAACAGTCATTTGCAACATGGGAGGACTTGCCACATCAATAACATTTTTGACTTTTTGCATCATTCAGGAATATCACATTCTAACCTCCTTTCCTGTAGCTCTGCTGCATCCTTTGATGCAGTCTCCACCGATATTACAATGGTCAATGCCAGTTCTAAAGTTAGGTCTCTTTCTGACAGTAGCCTCCTTTAAGTGCTTTGCCTATGCATGCCACATACAGGCCCATCCCTTAATGCATCAGAAAGTCCACTTCTAAAGTCACAGTACTGGGAAAGTTTGTACAGTCCTGCAATGTATTCAGAAATGCTTTTATCCATTGACCAGTTCCTTTTGTAAAATCTAAATCTCTCAGCTATTATCAGCAGTTTAGGGCTCAAGTGATTCCGTAAAATCATAACAATTTTGTCGAACATCTTGCTTGCTGGCTTTTCAGGGGGGTTACTAGATTGCATATGTCCAATCACCAATTAAGGGTGGGCTTTCTTTGGCTCATCTACGTTGTTTGCCTTACAATACAGTTCAAGCCTTTTGATATACGAATCCCCCCCCCCCCCCCAGCCTTCATTCGTGCTATCAAATTTGCCAACTTTCCTGACTGAAGTGATCGCTGTGTTATTTTCACTTTAACTTTGCTAGTTGCATTTTTCACATTGTGCTGTGCACTGTCACTCAAGTGTCCCTTTGTTAGCGTCTGTGACGGCCTTTGCTGTACTGATTAACTCTTTCCTCTTGCTGTTTCATCCCATAACTGTCAGTGCAGTTGGTGATATTCCCTGACGTTCAGGTTCATGCTCGTCGCCAATTTGTTGTGCCTGTGCAACTACATATCAACTAAATAAAAGCAGGCATGCAGGAGATGGTTTTAACTGGCGTATTCAAATTGCAGTGAGAGAGAGAACAGATCAGTGCGCATGCATAGACAACAGTGCTAAGAGGAGTCATTGCTCTAAAAGAAATAGTTCTATGCAGAACACATCCACTTCAAGGTTCGAGTATTAAGCGTTCAGAAATGCCCACTGCACACCACTATTGTAACGTGTGGTTATTTGAGTTACTATCACCTTCCTGTCAGTTTGAACCAGTTTGGCCATTCTTCTTTGACCTCTCTTGACAAATTGACGAGGCAATTTCACTCACAAAACTGCCGCTCACTGGATGTGTTTCATTTTTCACACCATTCTCTGTAAACTCCAGAGAACGTAGTCTGTGAAAATCCCAGGAGATCAACAGTTTCTGAGATACTCAAACCACCCCATCTGGCACCAAGAATCATTCTACAGTCAAAGTCACTTAGATCACATTTCTTCCCCATTGGGCTGAACAACAACTGAACCTCTTGACCATGTCTGCATGCTTTTATGCATTGAGTTGCTGCCACATGATTGGCTGATTAGATATTTGCATTAATGAGTACAGGTATATCTAATAAAGTGGTCACTTTAGTGTTTCTATTATATTATTTAAAAGTAATATTTAAGATACTCTGGTCAGGGAGGAAAATTGCTGAAAGAAAGGAAGGATATTGAAACAGCATTCTTTGAATATAAAGCCTGCAACAGATGTGGTTTGTGGGAACAGCTTATGGCCCTCATATCCAGACAAGGAAAGGTCACATTTTCCCTACGGAAGTAAAACAAACACATTATCCTGGCTGGAATGAATGTAAGAGAAAAGAAGAGCCCGATGTTAATGCTTTTCAATGTATGAAACATTCAAGTCAATTTAATTTGGTGCCACCAGAGAAGGCTTATCTCAAATGAAGGCTTATCTAAGCGGGACTTATACCAAGAGCGCTTGAGTTCAAAATGGCAGCAAATTTATAACTAGGCTGCTTTACCGGTAATAATCAGCCCCACTACTTCATGCCATCCAAGATTCCCCACCTGAGCCCAACCCCTCTGCCTGCGTTTGACTCTTCTCCCTCTGTCCTTGCTAGAGCCATTGGGCGAGAGGTGCGGGAGTCTTGGGTTCCACGCCGCCAGGTTCGGGAGCTGTGGTTACACTGACCCGTCAGGCTCCTGGACCAGCTTCATTTGCCTCAGCGCTGAATTGACTCCACAGCTGTGGACTCACTTTCCGAGACTCTGCAGCTCACGTTCTATATATTGTTTGATTTATTATTTGGATGATTTGTCCTCATTTGCACATTGGATGTTTGTCTGTCTTTGTTGTGTGTGCTTTTTCATGGGTTCTATTGCATTTCTTTATTTTCCTGTGCGGTCCTTCAAGAAAATGAATCTCAAGGCGATATTTGGTACAAATACTTCAATAATAAATTTACTCTGAACTTTGAAATGACCCCCAAGGAGTAGGGGGCTGAAGAATGGAGCAGTGGAGATCCCTTTACCATTTAAACATTATTGTTATTTGTTACATATTTATTGAAACATGGAAACATACAGTGAAATGAGTCATTTGTGCTGAATACCAACAGAGACTGAGGATTGTGCTGAGGGCAGCCCGTAGGAGTTGCCATGCTTCCGGCAATAACATAGCACCCCACACAACTTACTAACCTTAACCCTAACCATACGTCTTTGGAATGTGGGAGGAAATCAGAGCACCAGGAGGAAACCCACACAGCCACGGGGAGAAAGTACAAACTCCTTACTAAGAGTGGTGGGAATTGAACCCTGATCTTACAGTTGGTTACCGTAGAGCGTTACACTAACAGCAATAAAAACAGTGCTGCCCTATTACAGTGGAGAATTCCATATACAATATCATTCATGTGTTGCAGGTTAGGTTATAGATTAGTTAGTGTGAGTCTAGTTAATAAGACTGAGGCACTTAATACATGAACATTTGATTTAAAGTAACGGGTCAAGGTCCTGTGGTCAGGAAAATGGTCAGACAAGGAAAGAAAAGATTGACACAACATTCTTTATCCAGCATCCAGGTTCAAGTACAGCTACTTCATTCAAACACTCAGATCTTGAACCAATTTGCACAAGTGGGGGCACCACGGTAGCATAGCAGTCTGCGGAACCTAGGGCATCAGGGTTAGGTATTCAATTCTGCCACTGTCTAAGGAGTTGGTATGTTTTCCCTGTGGCCACTTGGGTTTCCTCCCAGTCCTCTGGTTTCCTCCCACAACCCAAAGATGTACCAGTTATTTGGTTAATTAGTCATTGTAAGTTGTCCTGTGATTCATCATCATCATCATTATGTGATGTAGGTGATAAGACCATAAGACATAGGAGCAGAAGTAGGCCATTCAGCCCATCAAGTGGTGCAGCCATTCCATCATGGCTGATCCCAGATCCCATTCAACCCCATACACCTGCCTTCTTGCCATATCCTTTGATGCCCCGACCGATCAGGACAACTTCTGATCAACTTCTGCCTTAAATATACCCATGGATTTGGCCTCCACTACAGTCTGTGGCAGAGCATTCCACAGATTTACTACTCTCTGGCTAAAAAAAAATCATCCTTCCCTCTGATTTGAAAGTTCACCCCTCAATTTTGAGGCTGTGCTCTCTAGTTCTGGATACCCCTACCATGGGAAACGCCCTCTCCACATCCACCCTATCTAGTCCTTTCAACATTCAGTGGGTTTCAATGAGATTCCCCTGCATTCTTCTAAATTCCAGTGAGTACAGGCCTAAAGCTGCCAAACACTCCTCATCTGTTAATCAATTCATTCCCGGAATCAGCCTCATGAAGCTCCTCCGGACTCTCTCCAATGACAACACATCCTTTCTGAGGTATGGGGCCCAAAGCTGTTAACAATACTCCAAGTGTGGCCTGACTAGTGTCTTATAAAGGCTCAGCATTATTTCCTTGTTTTTATATTCTACTCCCCTTGAAATAACTGCCAACATTGCACTTGTCTTTTTTTTGACCACAGGCTCAACCTCCTTCTGGGAGTCTTGCACGAGGACTCCTAAGTGATTGTGGTCTTTGACCATGATTGTTCATGCCAAGACGTCAGGTGTCACATCTGTTACATTGGTGGTACTGGGAAGCCGGGTAGCCATAAATAGCACACGCACAAGAGACGAAGAGATGAGGATCTGTTTATTTTGCTTGTCAGTCATCTACCACGAATGCTCCCTCACATGCCACTCAGTACGTAACACAAAGGGAAGCTTGACAGCAACCTGTAAGGGTAAAAATATACATGAATATCTAACAACATCACCCCCATATCTCTACTAGAACTAGGGGACACAGGCTCAAGATTTGGGGGAGTAGATTTAGGATGGAGATGAGGTGGAACTGCTTTTCCCAGAGGGTGGTGAATCTGTGGAATTCTCTGTCCAATGAAGCCCTGGAGGCTACCTCAGTAAATATATTTAAGACGAGGTTAGATGTTTGCATAGTCGGAGAATTAAGAGTTATGGGGAAAAGGCAGGTAGGTGGAGATGAGTCCATGGCCAGATCAGCCATGATCTTATTGAATAGTGGAGCAGGCTCGACCATCCAGATGGCCTTCTCCTACGCCTATTCCTTATGTTCTTATGTACCTGTAGAAAACTGCCTTCCAGAGACTCCGAGACAAGTTTACAAGTGAAAATGTGCTTAGTGCAGGATTCTCTAAATGTTAACTTGCAGGTTGAGTCTGTGGTGAGGAAGGCAAATGCAATGTTAGCATTCATTTTGCGAGGACGGAAATATAAATTCAAGGATGTAATGCTGGAACTTTAAAAGGCATTGGCCAGACTGCATTTGGAGTACTATGAGCTGTTTTGGGCCTCTTATCTAAGAAAGAATGTGTTGGTATTGGAGAGGGTCCAGAGAAAGTTTGCGAGTATGATCTTGGGGAATGAAATACCTAATATATGAAGAACACTTGATGGCTCTGAGCCTGTACTCACTGGAGTTTAGAGGAATGCCTCATAAAAATATACTGTCGAAAGGCCGAGATAGAGTGGACATGTGGAGGATGCTTCCAATAGTGGGAGAGTCTAGGACCAGAGGGCACAGCCTAGGAATAGAAGAACAGAGATGAGAAGGAACCTCTTAAGCCAGAGGGTGGTGATTCTGTGAAATTCATCACCACCAAAGGCTGTGGAGGCCAGGTCATTGGGTAGAATTAAAGCAGAGGCTGATAGGTTCTTGATTAGTCAGGGCGTCAAAGGTTACAGGGAGAAAACAGGAGAAAATGGGGTTGAGAGGGTTAATAAGTCAACCAACAGCAGACTCGATGGGCCACATGGCCTAATTGTATTCATAGGAGTCCTATGGTTTTATGGTTTCAGAATTCTTCCAGGGACCTTAGCTGTATATGGAGTACACCCGTCACTAGCCAAAATTAGGTGTGCAATGAATGTTCTGTTTATTGGAGCCAATTCAATAGATATGACAACACATATGCTTTTCTTTGCAGCCTTTGTATTCCGATGTAGCCCTTTTAATTACTTGCCTCTCCAATCCCATGGGGATATCCACATCCTCCCTCATTTGGCCCTATGGGCTGGAAACTGCCCTATGTTTGCATCTCCATCGAACAACACCCCCCTTGAGTTGGAAGTTGAGCTCATCGATTATTATCATCAGCTTTGTCAGTACCAATTACTGTAGAAAACTCCTCCATGGATGGTCCCAAGCCCGGCTGTGAAAGGAGAAGAGTAGGACACGGGGCCAGCAACTGCATCTCGTAAGAGCCCAGCAGGACAGAAACACCAGCAGTAGCTCCAAAGAGCACATCCCTGGAAGAGGAAGGATTTGTGATGGGCTACGTCTTAGAAGACCGGAAGTCTGGCCCAGGACAGAGGACCCTGGCGAGTTGCTGTTGGGGTCTATGCCTCAGCTGGGGTGATGGGTTTAAGAAGAATTACTCTGGCAAATTAAATTTCCTCCTTATTTGTGAGGCAGGGAATTATTTTTAGTGGGAGCTATACTGATTTGGCAGTTCTCACTGAATCAAGCAAAGAGCCTCAGGGGGATAGTGAACATACTGCTCTTCTCTGGTGTACCAGGCATGTGGTTTGTATGTATTAATTAAACAGGAAACAATATGGTTTGATTTTGTAAATTTGACTGATGCCTTTAGAAACACCCACTCCAGATCTACGAACAGATTGTTTTTCGCTGAAATCCCAGTTAATTTATGTGTCACAATATATCATTGCATTTGCACAGATCTAATTGGACACCATTATTTCAACAGACTTAGATGGGATTCTACATGTTTATGTAACAAAAGAATCATAAAACCAAAAGGAGTTGAGAGAGAAAAAGCAATAATTATTCTGGCATTATAATTAATGATTACCTCTTGCTGTTTTCCTGCAGTACCATGTAATTATTAGAAAATATACAGAATATAGGTTTACATCATTAAACATATTAACTTTTAAATGGGAGTACTATATACTCAATGGACTCTTCATTTGCTACTCCTCTACCTAATAAAGAGGCCACTGACTGTACGTTCGTGGTCTTGCACTGCTGTAGCCCATCCACTTCAAGGTTCGAGGTGTTGTGCATTCAGAGATACTCTTCTGCACACCTCTGTTGTAAAGCGTGGGTATCTAAGTTACTATCATCTTCCTCTCAGTGATATAACCCCGTTTCCAAACGCCCTGATTCAGTCACCTTCTTCCGAGTAATCACACCACAAATCCTTACGTGTTAATGACACAACACCTATTATATAATCAAAATGGAGAGATAATAGATTAGAAATTACACGATGCACATGAAGATGCTTCAAAATAGTGCTGTGCAAAGGTCTAATGAGGATTTCTTTTAGACCTGCTGAGGAGAATCTTCTTCAAAGCATGATGCTCAGTGCTCCTGAAGGCACATAATGTATGAAACTTCATGTGCATTAGTGTATGCTGTGGCAGAAACACTCAGTGGCCACTTCATTACCTACCTCCTGTACAAAATAAAGTGGCCACTGAGTGTATGTTCATGGTCTTCCGCTACTGTGGCCCATCCACTTCAAGGTTCGACGTGTTGTGCGTTCAGAGATGCTCTTTTGCACACTACTGTTGTTATGTATGGTTATTTGAGTTACTGTCGCCTTCCTGTCAGCTTGAACCAGTCTGGCCATTCTCCTCTGACCTCTCTCATTAACAAGGTGTTTTAACCCACAGAACTGCCACTCACTGGATGTTTTTTTCTTATTTTATCACACCATTCTTTGTAAACTCCAGAGATTTTTGTGAGTAAAAATCCCAGGAGATCAGCATTTTCTGAGATACTCAAACCACCCCATCTGGCGCCGACAATCATTCCGCACACAAAGTCACTTACGTCACATTTCTTCCTCATTCTGATGTTTGGTCTAAGCAACAACTGAACCTTTGGACCGTGTCTGCATGCTTTTATGCATTCAGTTGCTGCCATATGATTGGCTAATTAGATATTTGCATTAATGAACAGCTGTGCATGTGTACCTAATAAATTAGCCACCGACTGTACATTTACATTGTTAAACATGTTAACTTTTAATATTTTAAGAGTATTAGGGATATTTTTAGCCAAACTTATTTTCCTCTTACCCTCCTGCTAATTCTCTCTCTTATTCCTTCCCCCTGCAGGTATATTCTGCGCTCCGCTGTCAAGATATTTTTCAGAGAATAAATATGCATGGTCACAGGGTTTTTTTTAAAATAGCTTATTATTTTCCTCTTGCACATCTGTTTCAGATGATAAACTAAAACTCCGTGGAAAATATGTGTGAATGATTATTGCTTCCCATTCTTCTAGAACTCAGTCTGTCACTGTGCATCAGTTTGGAGTGGCTCACCTCTAGAAATTAGTATAACTTCATCATTTTATTTAGAGATGCAGCATGATACCCCTTCTGGCCCAATAGCCCGATGATACCCATGACCCTTCAGGCCATGCCACTCGGGTTTGTACTAATATTGTTTTGAGACTGGATTGTGCTCTATAACTATATATACTGAGTGTGACTGTATGTACTCTGATTTGCAGCTTGGCCCCAGAGAAATGGTGTTTCGTTTAGCTGTATACGTGTGCATTGTTGAATGACACCAAACTTGAACTTGATGTGATAATTAACTTACTAACCCATACATCTTCGGAATGTGGGAGGAAACCAGAGCACCCGCGGGAAACCCAAGTGGTCGCGTGGAGAACGTAGTTACAGGCAGCAGCGGGAATTGAACCCTTCCCGCTGGCACTGTTAATAGAGTTATCCCAATCGCCATGTCACAGTGCCACTACTTTCTCTGCAAGTTTGGCAACGTTTTAAAAACTGCTTATTGCTTGATATTTAAAATATAAAATAAGAGCAAGAATAAGCAATTCAGCCCTCTTATTCTGCTCCGTCATTCAAACTCAAGGTCAGGTTTATTGTCATACGTGTGTATACAGCCAAACGAAACATCGTTCCTCTGGGGCCAAGGCGCAAAGCGCAGTAAATGCAGTCACACACAGCACATATAGTTACAATCCAACATATACAGTCACAAAATAATATTAGCACAAGTCCCTGCGTGGTGTGGCGATGACTGCTTATCCAAATTCAGTATTCTTTTCCATCTTGCTCCTCATTTCCCTACGGTCCCCCAAGCCCTAAGAATGATACCAACATCCACGTTGATCTATTAATTTGTCTCTTTATATACTTTCCAAGTTTATTTGCTTCTCACCCATGCCAAAATCTGCCTCACCAGTGACGTTCCTTTCAAGAAGTAGTAACTCTGGCTGCATTTAAATCGATGATCAAAGGCGTTTCAATCTCCAGCCTTTTTTAGCTTTTTGAATAACACCATCTGTCTACCAATGTTTGTTTTTAAACCCCAACTCTTGATTGTTTGCAATTAAAATGCCTCCGATATAATTTATACATCCTATGGCCACTTTATTGGATACTCCCTGTACCTAATAAAGTGGCCACTGAGTGTATGTTCATGGTCTTCTGTAGCCCATCCATTTCCAGCTTCGATGCGTTGTGCATTCAGAGATCCCCTTCTGCACACCTCTGTTGTAACATGGTTATTTGAGCTACTGTCACCTTCCTGTCAGCTTGCACCAATCCATTTTCCTCTGACCCCTCTCATTAACAAGACATTTGCGCCTTCAGAACTGCCACTCGCTGGATGTTATTTGTTTTTCACACCATTCTCTGTAAACTCTAGAGACTATTTTGCATGGAAATTCCAGAATATCAGGAGTTTCTAAGATACTCAAACCACCCCGTCTGGCACCAACAATCATTCTACGGTAAAAGTCACTTAGATCACATTTCTTCTCCATTTTGATGTTTGGTCTGAACAACAACTGAACCTCTTGACCATGTCTGCATGCTTTTATGCATTGAGTCGCTGCCCATGATTGGCTGATTAGATATTTGCATTAACGAGCAGGTGTACAGGTGTACCTAATAAAGTGGCCACTGAATGTAGATTATCCCCTTCTTAAAATGAGGAGTACAATTAGAGAATATTGTGTTTGTAATAATGGACTGGATCCAAACCAAGATTTCACTGGCACTGTGGTGTATCCGTATACTTCGCACTCACACTCCTTTGTGCCAGCTCGTGCTGACTCGGCACCTCCTCCTGTTGGTGCTCTAATCTCTCTGCCTAGCAGTGGCAGCTCTTCCCCCCGTACAGCCTCCGGTCTGGCTTCGTCGATCAGCTCCCACGTCCGTGCCAAGTGAGACATTTCTCCCCGCTCCACCAGGGCCTCATTTATTTTGATTATATTTTTATTTAGCAAAACAGTGAGGAACAAACCCTTCTGGATCAATGAGCTGAACCACCCAGCAGCTCACCTATTCAACACTAGCCTAATCACAGGGCAATTGACAACGACCAATTAACTTCCTAACCAGTACATTTTTGGACTGTGGGAGGAAACCGGAGCACCCGGAGGAAACCCATGCACTCACAAGAGGGACATACGGTACAAACTCCTTACAGAGGATTCCGGAATTGAACTCTGAACTCCGACACCCTGAGCTGTAATAACGTCACACTGACTATCGTGGTGTCCGGATGATCTTGAATATTTATTTATTAAAATACAGCGCGGAGCTTGGAAAAAGCAACGCAACAGACTTTTCACTTTGTTAATCAGCGAGTTGTTTGTTATGTCTCCCTGCTCGCTGTGAGACGACAACACCTCTTTTTCTCTTATTAGGGAGAGGGAGAGACTGTGGTATGTCGAATTATTGGGTGAGCGAGTGGTTTTTGCATTTCTGCAGGTCTGTCTCTTTATTGACGCTTTGCTGCACGCTTGAGTGTTTGGTGGGGGTTGCTGATGCTTTTTTTCTGGTGGGGGAGGGAGGGTCGATGTTTTGTTGCTGCTTGTGTGTGGGAGGGGGAGTTGGCAGGGGGCTTTGTGGTTCTAACGTTTTAACGGTCTTTGGGACACTCCTCTGTTTTTGTGGATATCTGTGAAGAAAAAGAATTTCAGGAAGTACATTGTGGACATTTCTCTGACATTAAATGTACCTATTGAAACCTAACGACTAGGCCGTTCCAGCCCTTCGACCCACCCTGCCCAAAAACCCCGACTTAATCCTAGCCTAATCACGGGGCAAATTACAATGACCAACTAGCCTACCAACCGTTACATCTTCAGAACGTGGGAGGCAACCAGAGCACCCAGAGGAAACCCACGTGGTCACGGAGAAAATGCAAACTCCCTACAGACAGCGGCGGGAATTGAACCTGGGCTGCTGGTGCTGCAAAGTGTGGACCAGTGGGGTGGCATGTTAGTGTAGCAGTTAGCACAATGTTTTGGACTGTTTCAGACAAATCCCTTGCTCAAGATGTTTAATTTAATCTCTGTTTAGTTGTAAGGAAGAGCAAAGAGCTTTGCTTTTACATCTTGTCTTTTATGACCCCATGAATTCCCAAAACGTTCTGCTCTGGAAATAGAGTCTCTGCTCTAATGAAGGGAACACAGTGGTGCAGTAGTGCAAAGTTTAATGCAACACTTTGCAGCGCCAGTGATCCAGGTTTAATTTTACTGCTGTCTGTAAGGAGTTTGTACGTTCTCCCCGTGACTGTGTGGGTTTCCTCCGGGTGCTCTGGTTTCCTCCCAGCGTGTGCAGGTTAGTAAGTTGTGGCCATGCTATGTTGGTGCTGGAAGTATGGCGACACATGCGGGCAGCCCCCACAGCATCCTCAGACTGACGCAAACAATGCATTTTACTACACGTTTCAATATTTTGATGCAATGGGACAAATAAAACTAATCTTATTTTAAATCCTAACATTTTTCTCACGTCCGGAATCTGCAAGTAAAGTCCAAGTCAAGCTTACTCTCGTGTGGACAGGTACACGTACACACTTACATACTTACTGCCCGTTCCGCCTGGTGGCGTTTTTAGGGCAGCAATGAAGTTCCTCCATCTCTGTCTATCCCGTCACACACAGATGTTGAAAGAGTCTTTGTTGCTGTTTCTGTAAGGTTTGTTTGACCAATAAGAGTTGTTAGCCCTTAGCTGAACCCCTGAACCTGGTGGACTACTCTTACTCTACTCTCTGACCCCACCACGAGACAAAGCATAAAGCCCCAACTCCAGCCAACACAGCTCTCCAGGTCATTGAGGCACGTGAGCCTCCAAACCCTACGACAAGGCAGTGGTCCTCTTGGAGGGTATGTATACACAGCCACAATGAAAATCTTCCTGGTGGCAGCACCACGGGCAAATGGCATCAGAAACAAGGCCTTTACAACAAAAGCACTTATTAAACAATAAATCATTCAAAATTTTTCCAGAAAGAACTCAGTTTGAACATCGTAGTGGTCATAGGGTTCCTATTGCTGAGGTGGTGATTCAAGTACTGGTTGGTTCAAGAACCGACTGGTTAAAGGGAAGTAGCTGGTCTTGAACGGAGTGATGTGGAACTTCAGACTTCTGTATCTCCTGCCCAAGGGCAGCAGTGAGGAGACAGCATGGCCTGGAGTAAGATTGCTATTGCAAATTATGAGAGGCAGAGATAGGTCTAGAGTCCTTTTGTAAAGATAGAAGTGTCAGGTACTAGAGGATCTATCTTAAGTTGAGAGGAGAGAAGTTTAAAGAAGATGTGCGGAGTCAGTATTTTACACAGAGAGTGGTGGGTGTCTGGAATAATCTTGCCGGGGATGGAGATGGGAATAAAAGTGGTGGTGCTGTTTAAGAGGAATGCAGTCACTTGAGCATTTAGGGAATGAACGGATGTGGATCAGGGAAGGAGGGTCATTATGATCCGGAAAAATGTTGGCCCTTGGGGAAAAACACAGAAATGCTCAAAAACTCTGCCAGCCAAGCGACATCTTTGGAAAGAGAAACCAGTCAACATTTTGGGTCAACGATCCTTCCTTCTGGGCAGTGTCGTTACAAGATTGGTGACTCCAGCCATTATCAATACTCTTCAGAGATTGTCTGCCTGGCGTCAGCGGTCGCATAACCAGGACTTGTGATGTGCACCAGCTGCTCATGTGACCATCCACCACCTGCTCCCATGGCTGCAAATTACCCAGATTAGGAGTGCTGCACCTTGCCCAAGGGTGACCTGCAGGCTAGTGAAGGGAAGGAGCATCTCACACCTCCTTTAGAGGAGAAGTATCTCCACCTGACCATGCTGCCCAGAAGAAGGCGATGTAGAAAAAAAACTGCCTAGAACGATCATGGTCAGGGAAAGACCGTGATCGCTCGCGTTATACGTCCTGGAAAATAAAGATGATAATGACGATCCTTCCTCAGAAATGGAGAAAGAGTGGAGAGCCACAGTTTAAAAGCAGAGCTGAGAGGAGGGAGCTGTATAACAAAAGCGTGTGTGGAGACAGATTGAGACAGACTAGGTGATAACAAACACGAGGGCTGATCTTTAGCGAGGCACATCAAAGGAACTAAACAAGAAAGGAATGATCAAGGGGAAGGATGTGAGAACAGTTTACCCGAAGATGAACTATTCAGAGGTCATTACAGGAGGAAGTAAAATGCAAGATGGAGGTTGAGATGTTCCAGCTTTATGTCAGGCCCCAATATGGCAGTGCAGGGGGCTGCAGATAGAGAATTAACAACCAACAGGAAGCTCCGGACCATCCTTGCAGGGATTTGCAATTACCTGGGTTTCCCCACTGTAGAAAGTTAGGAGGCATGGGATCAGGAAAACTTGGTTGCGTGGATTCAGAATTGGCTTGCCCACGGCGAGTAGAAGGAGTTTGTAGGTGGAGTGTATTCAGTCTGGAGGTCGGTGACCAGTGGGTTTCCATAGCGATCTGATTAGGGACCCTGCTTTTTGTGATATTTATAAATGACTTGGCTGAGGAAGTGGAAGGATGATCTGGGGAGCTTGCGGGTGACAGGGAGGCTAGTGGTGTTGTGGATAGTGTAGATTGGTTAAGAGATGTATGGTGTACCGGCCCTCATCATTCAGGGAATTTGAGTTCTAGAGCCACGAGGTAATGTTGCACCTGGTTAGACCACACTTGATGCATTGTGCTCGGTTCTGATCACCTCTTTATGGGAAGGATGTGGAAGCTTTGCAAACGGGTTTACCAGGATGCTGCCTGAATTAGAGGGCTTGTCTTATAAGGATAGGTTGAGCAAGCTGGGGCTTTTCTCTTTGAAGAGGTGGAGTACGGGAGGTGACATGATAGAGGTGTACAGGATGTTAGCAAGCATAGATAGTGTGGACAGCCAGAGACTTCTTTTCCTCCAGGGCAGAATACAGGTGTTTGGAGGAAAGTGTAGGAGGGGTGTCAGAGGCAGGGTTTTACACAGAGAGTGGTGGGTGCACTGCCAGGGGTGGTGGTACAGTCATATACATTAGGGCCATTTAGGTGGCTCTTAGATAGGCACATGGAAGAGTAATGGAGGGTTCTGTGGGAGGGAAGGATTAAATTAGAGTGGGTTAAAAGGTCGTCACAATACTGTGGCCCATAGGGCCTGCACTGTGCTGTAGTGTTCTTTGTTCTATGTTTTATGTACACGGCATATTCTACAAAGTCTAGTTTCTTGTCCAGATTGTAGTGACTCTTGGTGGTATACTGTACATACACTCAGTGGCCACATTATCAGCTACCTCCCGTGCCTAGTAAAGTGGCCATTGAGTGTGTGTTCATGATCTTCTGCTGCTGTAGCCCATCCTCTTCAAGGTTCAACATGTGCAATCAGAGATGCTCTTCTGCACATCACTGTTGTAACACATACTTATTTGAGTTACTGTCGCCTTCCTGTGGGCTTGAACCAGTCTGGCCTTTATCCTCTGACCTCTCTCACTAAAAGGTGTTTTGCCCACAGAACTGCTCACTAGATGCTTTTTGGTTCTCACAAAATTCTCTGTAAACTCTAGAGACTGCTGTGCAGGAAAATCCCAGGAGATCAGCAGTCTCTAGGATACTCAAACCACCCCGTCTGGCACCAACAATCATTCCATGGTCAAAGTCACTTAGATCACCTTTCCTTCCAATTCTGATGTTTGGTCTGAACAACAACTGAACCTCTCGACCATGTCTGCATGCTTTTATGCATGGAGTTGCTGCCACTTGATTGGCTGATTAGATATTTGCATTAACGAGCAGGTGTACAGCTGTACCTAATAAAGTGGCCGCTGAGTGTATTTCTGCTTGTCATATTGAGATTAAACCAACAATACGTGGGTAAGATTGTTTCATTTTGCCTGCATGGTGCCAAGCAAGAGAGAGTATGCCATCACTAGATTAAAGGTTAATTCTGCAGCCGTATGTCGCCTCAGCTGTTGTCTCGCAGGGTTTAACGCCATCCTTGCATGCTGCTTGTTTTTGGCACTCAACCTGAACGTGCAAAGTCTATTTTCAACTCCATTGCTGTTTCCAAAGCCAGCCGGCGCAGTCATTAATTTTATTTTTTTTTGTATGGCACTGCGTGCACTGAACTGCATCCTCTTGGGTGTTAAGGCAATGCAAAAACTGTGATGCAAAGCAGGTGAATTTGCACTCGTTTAGTGAGAGAGTTCAGAATCAGAACCAGGGTTGATATCACTGGCGTTTGCCGTGAAATTTGTTGTTCTGCGCGCGGCAGCAATACAGAGCATCACATCACAATAAAAGCTAAATTACAATTGGTATATAATTAAATAATTTGTGCGAAAAGAGAGGGAAAAATATTGAGGAAGTGTTCATGTCTTTTCATTGTCCATTCAGAAATCTGATGGGGGAGAGGAAGAAGCTGTTCCTGAAATGTTGAGTGTTTGTCTTCAGGCTCCTGTACCTCCTCCTTGATGTTAGCAATGAGAAGAGTGCATGTCCTGGGTGATGGGGGCCTTTAATGATGGATGTTGTCTTTTTAAGGTGTCCTTTTGAATATATCTTTGATGCTAGTGCCTTTGATGGAGCTGTCTGAATTTACAACCTCCACAACTTTTTTTGATCCTACGCAGTGGCCCCTCGATGTAAACAGTTAGGATGTTCTCCACGGTACATCTGTAGAAACTTACAAATGTTTTTGGTGACATACCAATTCTTCTGAAACTCTAATGAAAGATAGACATTGTCATGCCTTCTTTGGAATTGCATTGATATGTTGGGCCCAGGATAAATCCTCAGAGATGTTGACACCCAGGAACTTGAAACTACTCACCCTTTCTACTTCTGATTCATCACTGAAGACTGGTTTGTGTTCCCTCGACTTCCCCTTCCTGATGTCCACAATCAATTTCTTGGTCTTACTGATGTCAAGTGCAAGGTTGTTGCTGCTATACCACTCAACAAGCTGATCCATCTCACTCCTGTACTCCTACACATCGCCTTCTGAAATTCTACCAACAAGAGTTGAGTCATCGGAATATTTATAGATGGTGTTTGAGCTGTGCCTAGCCACGCAATCACAATGGAGAACAGTGGAGAGATTGTCTAATATCAAACATGGTAACAATGCCTCACATCAATACCTGCTGACAGAGAGATGCATTTTTAAGTGCAATTAGACTACATGTAAGCAAGTTTACCATTCAGAAACACAAGAGATTTTGCAGATGCTGGAAATCCACAGCGACACACCCAAAATCTCAGCAGGTTAGGTAGCATCTATGGAGAGGAATAAAGAGTCAATGTTTCAGGCTGAGATCCTTCAGCAGAACTGGAAAGGAAGGGTGAAGGAGCCAGGATAGGAAGATGGGTGCAGGAAGCATGGGGAAGGACTTCAAGCAGGCAGGTGATAGGTGAAGCCAGGTTAAGGGGAAGGTGGGTGGGGAGGAGAGAATGAAGTGGGAAGCTGGGAGGTCATTGGTGGAAAAGGTAAACAGCTGAAGAAGTAGGAAGCTCAAAGTTCAAAGTACACACATATATGTTTCTTACATAATATACATCCCTGAGATTCATTTTCTTGTGGGCATTCACAGTGAATACAAAGAAACACAATAGAATCAACAAAAACAAAGAACACGTGCAAAAGACAACAAATTGTGCAAATACAAAAAAAAGCAAAAAGCAAAATAATAATAATAAATAAGTAATAAAATTTGAGAACATGAGTTGTAGAGTACTTGAAAGTGAATGCTTAGGTTGTGGACTCAGTTCAGTGTTTAGGTGAATAAAGTTCTCCACTCTAGTTCAGGAGCCTGATGATTGAGGGGCAATAACTGTTCCTGAACCTAGTGGTGTGAGTCCTGAGGCTTCTGTACCTCCTTCCCAATGGCAGCAGTGAGAAGAGAGCATGGCCTCGATGGTGGGTGTCCTGGTTGATGAATGCTGCTTCTCTCTGTTACCGCTCCTTGTGGATGTGTTCAATGGTGGGAAGCGCATTACCTGTGATGGACTGGGCTATATCCACTATTTTTAGTAGGTTTTCCCTTCAAGGGTGTTGGTATTTCCATACCAGCCTGCGAAGCAACCAGTCAACATACTCTCCACTGGGCATCTATAGCAGTTTTAGATGACACGTCAAATCTTTGCAAACTTCTAAGAAAGTGGAGGCCGTGCTGTGCCTTCTTTGTAATGGTACTTGTGTGCTGAGCCCAGGACACTGATAACACTGAGAAATATAAACCTGATACGAAAGGAGAGTGGACCTCAGGAGAAAGGGAAGGAGGAGGGGCACCATAGGGAGGTGATGGAGAAGGGAAGGGGTAGGAGGGAAATAGAAAAGGTGACAAGGGGAAGGGGAGAAATTGATGTCCATGTCATCAGGTTGGAGGCTACCCCAGCAGAATATGAGGTGTTGCTCCTCCAACCTGAGAGTGGCCTCATTGTGGTAACAGAAGAGGCGAAGGACAGACATGTCAGAATGGGAATGGGAGTAGAATTAAAATGGTTGGCCACCGGGAAATTTATTTATTTATTTAGAGATGCAGCGCAGAATAAGCCTTTCTGTCCCAATGAACCACTGCGCCCAGCAACCCACATACTTAACCCTGGCTAATTACAGGGCAATTTACAATGACCAATTAATCTACCAACTGGTACACCTTTAGTCTGTGGGAGGAAGCCAGAGAAACTGCAGGAAAACCACATGGTTCACGGGGAGAACCTACAAACTCTGATGCCCCAAGCTTTAATAGTGTCACGCTAACCACTACGCTACTGTGGCACCCCTGAGAGTTATCAGAAGTTGGAGAACCATCAGAAGTTTAACGTGGCAAGACATCCTCTCACGGTGTGTCCTACTGTTAACTCAGTCCCAACTCCCAGGAACCAGGGTTATTTCCAGAGAGAGGGATGCCCTAGCCTTTTCTGGTGCTCTGTGGGCACCAGGCCAAAGCCGATGACTGAGAAATCACAGTGGCAAATGTTAGCCACTGGAAAACCTGCACAGTGTGGCCCAGTTGTGCACTCACACACTAATAACAATGATAAATTGCTCTTTACTGAGACATCAGTGTAGTTCAATATCCCAAGGTGCTTCACAGGAAAAAGTTCAGACAAATTGACAGAACTTAGAATTAGTATGAGGTTTATTATCACTGGCCCATATCATGAAATTTGTTGTTTTGTGTCAGCCGTGCGGTGCAATATATTATAATCATTATAAGTTACAAAAACTAAATAGAACAGAAGAGGAATAGAGAGGTGGTGTTCATGGGTTCATGAACCGTTCACAAATCTGATGGCAGTGGAGAAAGGTTGTTCCTGAATTCCTGAGTGAGGGTCTTCAGGCTCGTGGTTGGAATGAGTCGAGAGCATGTCCCAGACATTGGGGGCCTTTGATGAAGGATGCCACCTTCATTAGACATCACCTTCTCAATTTATAGCTGCACTTTGCACGTTTCCTTCAGATTAGTTATGGTAATGGGGTGCAGTTTTATTTTATATTATTTGGAGATACAGACAGTATCTCCAATCTGTCCCAACAACCTGTGCTGTCCAATTACAGTCACTGACCAATTAACCTACTAAACTATTTGTCTTTGGAACCGGAGCACCCAGAGAAAACCCACACGGCCACGGACAGAACATACAGAGTGGTAGATCAAGTTTAGTCATGGGGAAGGCAAAATTATGCCAACTTACAGTAGAGAAGTTCTAGCCGTGAGGCAGCAGTTTTGCCAGCTGCACCACTCTGTGTCTTTTGTACGCCACTCCTTGGAAATGACTTAAGGACATTCCACAGGATGAGCTTGCTCTTCACGTTCCGGCTTCTTGGCCCTTCCTCTCGAATCCTGATGAAGGGACTCAGCCCAAAACGTTGACTATTTATCCTCTCCATAGACGCTACATCTCATCCTCCTTCACTCCAAAGTGAAAAGCCCAGCTCACTCAACCTTGCCTCATAAGACATGCTCTCTAATCCAGGCAGCATCCTAGTAAATTTCCTCTGCGCCCTCTCTAGAGCTCCCACGTCCTTCCTGTGATTAGACAACCAGAACTTTAAATTATAAATAAATTTTGCTTTGCAGGGGAAAATGTCCCACTGTGTAAGAGTATTTCTAGGCCAGTGTATTTTCCATCTACTGTGGGTGGGACCATGGGTGAATGGGTGATGCATCTATCATACATCAAAAGTTGTTCAGAAGACATGCGCTCCCTCTTCGTCTCAAACTTTGCTGTTTCAGTGTAATTGATGTTTCTGACCTTACAAGTAATTTATTGACCTCTGTTTGATCACAGATATAATGACAGCCTGCAACAAATACCTGGATCCCTGCAGGAGCTAACTAAGCCATTGCTGTAAAGGGGCAGGGCAGGCGAGCAGCTAAAAATAACTAGTCTGTTCCAGATCCCGAGCGCCTTGCGATAAAATCCATGGGGGAGCAATAAGAAATTATTTAACAGAAAATTGTGCCAGGAATTAACTGTTCCCGAAGATCTTTCATCCAGTGAACTTCCTTGATTTTGAAGGACATTCCCTCTAAGTATCAGATATGCAATTGGCACAGAATGCTGGAGCAACTCAACAAGTCAGACAGCATCTATGGAGGTGAATGAACAGTTGATGCTTTGGGCTGAACTCCTTCATCAGGGCTGGGAAGGAAGGAGGAGGAAGGCAGAATAAGAAGATGAGGGAAGGGAAGGAGTACAAGCTGGCAGGTGATAGTTGAGACTAGGTGACGGGGAAGGTAGGAGGGTGGGGGAGAGGGGATGAAGTGAGAATCTGGGAGGTGATAGGTAGAAAAGATAAAGAACTGAAGAAGAAGGAAACTGGTAGGAGAGGAGACTAAATATTCCAAAATGATGGGCCAGTGTTTTGAACTTAAAGGGAATGTTCTTGCAAAACCCGAGCTCCTGATTTATTCTTCCAAGTTAAAGTTTATCCTGAGTGTACAAAGAGCTTATTCAGAGGCATAAACTCTGAAGTGAGTACACACCACCACTAGCAATGACAAAAGACTTTCCATGGAGAAAGCTAAATCCTTGCAAGCACCAGCGGTGCATTGAGCTGACTGACTGACCGGGATAGCTCAGAGATGTTTGAGGGCTCATTCTCAATTTGGCACATTTTAAGAGCACTTCCGCCAAAAGTCTGTCCTTATCCCCATCTTTGATCCACACTCCCAGGGAGCAGAGAGCAAAGCAGACAGGTGGGTGAAAACTAAATCTATGAATATACTAAAGCAGAGGTAGATAAATTGATTGATAAGCGAAGTGGCCAAAGGTTATCAATAGCAGACAAGAATATGAGGTTAAGGTTACAATCAGATCAGCCACGACCTTATTGAAGGGTAGAGCAGGATTTAGGAATCAAGTGGCCATCTCAAGTTGCTAATTCCTAGGCACATAATTGTACACTCAGAGGCCACTGTATCTGGTACACCTGCTTGTTGATGCAAATATCTAATCAGCCAATCACATGGCAGCAATGCAATTTGTAAAATCATGCAGACATGGTCAAGAGGTTCAGTTGTTCAGAACAAGCATCAGAATGGGGAGAATTGTGATCTAAGTGACGTAGACCGTGGAATGATTGTTGGTGCCAGATGGGGTGGTTTGAGTATCTCAGAAACTACTGATCCTCTGGGATTTCTGCACACAATAGTCGCTAGTGTTTACGGAAAATGGTGTGATAAACAAACAAAAAACATCCAGTAAGTGACAGAGCTGTTGTCAAAAAAACTTGTTATGAGAGAGGTCAGAGGAGAATGGCCAGGCTAGTTCAAGCTAACAGGAAGGCGACAGTGACTCAAATAACCATGTGTTACAACAGTGGTGTGCAGAAGAGCATCTTTGAAAGCACAACACGTTGAGTCTCAAAGTTGGTGGGCTACAGTAGCGGAAGACCATGAACATACACTCAGTGGCCACTTTATTTTGTACAGGAGGTAGGTAATGAAGTGGTCACTGAGTGTTTCTGCCACAGCATACACTAATGCACATGAAGTTTCATACATTATGTGCCTTCAGGAGCACTGAGCATCGTGCTTTGAAGAAGATTCTCCTCAGCAGGTCTAAAAGAAATCCTCATTAGACCTTTGCACAGCACTATTTTGAAGCATCTTCATGTGCATCGTGTAATTTCTAATCTATTATCTCTCCATTTTGATTATATAATAGGAGTTGTGTCATTAACACGTAAGGCTTTGTGGTGTGATTGCTCTGAAGTAAGTGACTGAATCAGGGTGCTTGGAAACGGGGTTATATCTCTGTTTGTTAGCATCTCTTCAGCTGGTATTGATTTGTGAAGTCAGACTCCAAAGCACAAGTGCACAATGCCTTTTGTTCTCCCTTCTGCAAAGGAAAACTGGCAAGATTAATTAGGAAAAGAAATACAGATTTAAAGGTGACAATGCGGATTTAAAGATGGATCGTTCCGGTGTTAGGCCTGTCGGAAGTAGGTCAGCGAATGTCTGGAATAGATCACAGAGAGCTTCTGCTGGGCATATACCTCCTGCTTCTGCCATCCTCCGGTCAATTCACACAGCTTTGGAAAAAGCTGCACACAGGATTGGGGAGAAACCATCAGAGTGGTGTAGACTCAGCCATCTGCATCACAGGAACTAACTTCCCCATCATCAAGGACATTTTCAGAAGGTGATACCCCAAGAAGGCAGCATCCATCATGAAGGACTTCCACCATCCAACCCATTCCCTCTTCTCATTACTACCGTCAAAGAGGAGGTACAAGAGCCTGAAGATACACACTCAAGATTTTAGGAACAGCTTCTTCCCCTCTGCTATCCAATTTCATGAAATCATAAACACTGCCTCACTATTTTGCTCACTTTTTGCACTATCTTTATATTCTTATTGTAACTTATAGTGAATTTTATGCATTACACTGTAATGCTGCTGCAAAACAAGAGATCTCTTCTGTTTGTCGGTCTTTTTTATGTGTGATTTTCCATAGATTCTATTGTTTTTCTTTATTTTCCCGTGAGTCCCTGCAAGAAAATTAATCTCAAAGTTGCATGTGTAATTCTTAACAAAGCAAAATTTCAGGACATGCTGTATGCAAGGAATTTTGTGATACTCTGCTCTTGTCAATTGTCTATGGTTTACACCTGAACGCTGTATAGCTTGTGCACTCAGTGGCCACTTTGTTAGGTTCCTTCTGTGTGTAATGAAGTGGCTACTGTGTGCATGTTCATGGTCTTCTGCTGTAGCCCATCCACTTCAAGGTTTGACATGTTGTGCATTCAGAGAAGCTCATCTGCTCACCGCTGTTGCAACATGCCACCTTCTTGTCAGCCTGAACCAATCTGGCCGTTCTCCTCTGACCTCTCTCATTAACAAGGCATTTTTGCCCACAGAACTGCCACTCACTGGACGTTTTTGTTTCTCGCACCAAACTGTGAAAATCCCAGGAGATCAGCAGTTTCTGAGCTACTCAAACCACCTCATCTGGCACCAACAATCATTTCACTGTCAAAGTCCCTTAGATCATACTTCTTCCTCATTTTGATGTTTTCTCATTTTGAGCATTCGGGCTCTCACGACCAGACTATGTAACAGTTTCTTCCCCCAAGCTATCAGACTCCTCAATACCCGAAGCCTGGACTGACACCAACTTACTGCCCTATTGTCTTGTTTATTATTTATTGTAATGCCTGCACTGTTTTGTGCACTTTATGCAGTCCTGGGTAGGTCTGTAGTCTAGTGTAGTTTCTTTTTTTCTGTGTGGTTTTCACATAGTTCAGTGTAGTTTTTGTACTGTTTCATGTAGCACCGTGGTTCTGAAAATCATTGTCTCATTTGTACTGTGCACTGCACCAGCAGTTATGGTCGAAATGACAATAAAAGTGGCTTGACTTGGTCAGAACAGCAACTGACCTTCTTGACCCATGTTCGCAAGCTTTTATGCATTGAGTTGCAGTCACGTGATTGGCTGATTAGAAGTGCCCAGGTGTACTGAATAAAGTGGCCACTGGGTGTAAAATTAACAGCCTACGCAGTACATTTTAATCATCCGTGCACTAACAGAAGAAGCAGAAGCCAACAGAAGGCAACAAATGTGCTGGGCAGCAGGTCTCAGCAGGCCAGTTCTTGTGAAGGAATGTCTGTGAATGCCATTCAACCAGAGACAATATATAGTGAGCACACTGGAGAAGTAGGCTTTTGATTTTCACAATTTATATACTTTAACTATTTCTTCTGGGAAAGCACTGAATGTCCTAGCTAACAGAATTTATTGTATTATGTATAAACAGGGCAATATAGTCATATCTTTCTCTTTGTTATAGTTATAAAAGTCAAATTGTCTCTGCCTCAGGCCTCACCACAGGTGTGCCAACATTATGCCTATAGAAGGAAACGGCTCATACCATCTGGAGGGTCACGCGGAGTGAGATTGCAGAATGAGCCAATCCCAAGCAGTAGCACAGAGTCAGAGGTGAGAGTTCAAAGGGAGATTGTTGGGTCTTGCTGACAGAGCGCTGGCAATGGCCAGTTTGCGATTCAGACCTTCTGGACCAGACTTGCAGTGACGGACACTTCAGGGACACAGCATGGAAAAGCCGTCTCCTGCCTCTGTGCGCCACAACAGGAAAAGCACTTGTGGCTGGGTAGCACACACCCAAAATGCTGGAGGAACGCAGCAGGTCAGGCAGCGTCAATGGAGTGAAATAAAACAGTTGCTATTTCAGGTCTAGAACCTTTGTCAGGTTCTAACGAGCCCTGATGAAGGATCTCAGTCCAAAACACCAACTCCAAACACAAGAAAATCTGCAGATGCTGGAAATCCAAGGCAAAACATACCAAGTAAATTTGAGGGGAGGGTGGAAGTCGGAGACAAAGTTGATGAAGTTGATGAGCTCAGCATGGGTGCAGAAAGCAGCACCAATGCAGTGGTTGACATAGCATAGAAAGAATTGGGGAGTGACAGACTGTTCAATGTAGCTGACAAAAGGGCAGGCATAGCTGGATCTCATGCAAGTTCCCATTACTACACCTTTTGTTTGTAGGATGTGGGAAGATCCAAAGGATAGATTATTGAGAGTGAGGACCATTTCCGCCAGACGGAGGAGAGTGGTGATGGAGGGGAACTGGTTGAGTCTGGTGTCCAGACAGAAGTGAAGAGCTTTGAGGCCCTCCTGATGGGGAGTGGAGGTGTATAGAGATTGGACATCCATAGTGAAAATGAGACGATCTGGGCCAGGGAGCTTGAAGTCGTTGAAAAGATCAAGAGCATATACCAAGTAAATTTGAGAGCAGGATTTTACCAAAAACAGCAACTGTTAGCCAGCTCCATCATGGGCGTTAGCCTTGCAGGCATCGAGCACATTTTCAAAGTTGATGCTGTGTAAAGGCAGCATCCATCATTAAGGACCCCCACGCCCTCTCCTCATTGCTACCATCAGGGAAGAGGTACAGGAGCCTAAAAGTGCATGTGGACTCCAGCTCTGGGACAATTTTCTTGTATCAGTTCCCCTGAAGGACCACAAGATGGTTTTACCATATTCCGAGCAGCATGGGATGAAATACAATGTTGGAAAGTGTATGGTCATGCACTTCGGTGGAAGAAATAAATGGGCAGGCTATTATTTAGATGGGGGGAGAATTCAAAATGCAGAGATGCAAAGGGACTTGGGAGTCCTTATGCAAGATACCCTAAAGGTTAACCTCCAGGTTGAGTCGGTTGTGAAGAAGGCGAATGCAATGTTGGCATTCATTTCTAGAGGTGTAGAATATAAGAGCAGGGATGTGATGTTGAGGCTCTGTAAGGCACCTGTGAGACTACATTTGGAGTATTGTGTGCAGTTTTGGGCTCTTTATTTTAGAAAGGATATATTGACATTGGAGAGGGTTCAGAGAAGATCCATGAGAATGATTCCAGGAATGAAAGGGTTACCATATGGGGAATGTCTGGCAGCTCTTGGACTGTGTTCCCTGGAGTTCAGGAGAATGAGGGGGGATCTCATAGAAACATTTTGAATGTTAAAAGGCCTGAACAGAATAGTTATGGCAAAGTTATTTCCCATGGTAGGGGAGTCTAGGACAAGAGGGCATTGCTTCAGGATTGAGGAACGTCCATTTGGAACAGAGATGCGGATAAATTACTTTAGTCAGAGGGTGGTAAATCTGTGGAATTTGTTGCCATGAGAGGCTGTGGGGGCCAACTCATTGGGTGTATTTAAGGCAGAGATAGATATGTTCTTAATTAGCCAGGGTATCAAAGGGTATGGGGTGAAAGCACGGGCATAATGATGACTGGAAGAATTGGATCAGCCATGTTTGAATGGTGGAGCAGACTCGATGGGCCAAATGGCCTACTTCTGCTCCTATATCTTGTGGTCTTATGGATAGATGATGCAGTTGAAATGGTGAAACAAGCTGCAGAGACTTGCTCTGGTAATAAGATTAGATGACAGGATCAGGAAGGGAATTTCAGCGCGATTTCACTGGGGAAGCCAAAGCCAAGTGTTTGCATATCCATGCGTTCAATGGAGGCCGAAGATGCCTGTCCTGGGGTTGCAGGACTGTGTACGTGCGTTGGAAGGGAGAAATGGGGCTTGTTTTTGCTCCTGTTGTATTGTTGCTATGTTATGTTCTGCCAAGCATTGTGGGCATGCTATGTTGGCGTCAGAATGTGTGGCAACGTAGAATGCCCATAATCCCTTGTTGTGTTGGTTGTTAACACAAGTGAAGCATTTCAGAATCGGCTTTAATATCACCGGCATATGTCGTGAAATTTGTTGTCTGTGCAGCAGCAGTACAATGCAAAACATAATAATAGAGAAATAAAAACCGTGAGTTACCAAGAATGGCTGAGAAAAAGGTATGACCTGGGCGAGTTACCGAGAATGGCTGAGAAAAAGGGATGACCTGGGCGATGGGGGTCCTTTTTGAGGCATCGCTCCTGGAAGATGTCCTGGATGATGGGGAGGCCAGTGCCCATGATGGAGATGACTAAGTTTACGACTTTCTGTAGCTTACTTCGATCCTGTGCAGTGTCCCCTCCATGCCTCCCCACTTCCCTGCATACCAGATGGTGATGCTGCCAGTTAGAATGCTCTCTACGGTAGAGAAATTTGTAAGTAACTTGGTGACATACTAAATCTCCTCAATCTCTTAATGAAACATTGCCGCTGTCATGTCTTCTCTATAGCTGCATTGATACGTTGGGTCCAAGTTATATCTCGGAGATATTGACACCCAGGAACTTGAAGTTGCTCATTCTCTCCACTTCTGATTGTCCCAACATCCTCTGGACCCGCCAGATTTACAAACTCGCTCTCTGCTCCATGTTGACAAATACAGTATGTGCCTAAGATTTTTGCACAGTACTGTGCACCATTTTGTCCAGCCTGCCGTGCGGCATCTGGGCAACAATATTGCTTTAACAATCTAAACTGTGAATTTCCCTCATCAACGTTCCCTCTTTTTTTTTTGCGGCTGCACCGACCAATAATTGCTGTGACATGCTGTAAGTATTGATGGACACACGGCAAATAAATGAATTTGAAACTGAGTCCATTTCACCTAGAATTCTCCAAGAACAGCTGCTCCTAAGTTACAGCCCAAGCTACAATGAATTAATAACCTCATTTTTAGTCTTTGCCTTATTTATTGCCCCTGAGATGGCAAGCAGCAAGTAGAGAGGAGAGTCTTCATCCCTGTTCCTACCCAGCAGGGTTCCAATGGCAACTGAGGTTGAGATAGGATCTAGCAGGAGTGGAGAAGCAGCCCGCCCTTCACAGGTAAGGAACTGTGAATCATCCTGATAACCTACCCACAGAGAAACATCTCTCCAGCGCCGAGAAACTCAGAGAGCCATCTGTTAGATGTGAACCGAAGAGCAGAATGGGCTGACCCGTGCTCGTAGGCATTGAAAGGAAGTCTATCATTTTTAAAAACTTGTGCAATTAACATAATATTCACTGCTGTGCATTTTTCTCCAGCAACACACTCTTAGATTTAGTTAAGTAGTCTTCGGTGGCAAAGGATAGCCTTGGGCAGGCACATTTTTAACTTGATGCATGGTTAATGCCATGTCTCTAAAACAAAATTTTGTTTTCACACACATTTGACAGGAGAAATTTATGGCACAATACATTAACTGGAACTGGGGACACATTGGTCCCATCCCACCTCACTGCCATGTCTCCTGTCTGCCTGCATCTCATGCCAACCATACATTTACAACCTGTTCATTGACACAAATACCATTAGGCCATAAGACATAGGAACAGAATTAGGCCATTCAGCCCATTGAGACTGCTCCACCATTGCAACTTGGCTGATTTATTATCCCTCTCAGCCCCATTCTCCTGCCTTCTCCCGAAAGAATTTGACGCCCTGACTAATCAAGAACCTATCGACTCCGCTTTAAATATACCCAATGACTTGGCCACCACAGTCATCTGTGGCAATGATTTATCATCCTCTGGCTAATAAATTCCTCCTTATCAATGTTCTAAAGGGGTGCCCTTCTATTCTGAGCCTCTCCCACTAATGGAAACATCCTCTCCACATTTGCTCTATCTAAGCTTTCAATATTCGGTTATTCATTCTTTGGGGCACTCCTCTGTTTTCGTGGAAGGTTGCGAAGAAAAAGCATTTCAGGATGTATATTGTATACATTTCTCTGACATTAAATGTATCTTAGAAACCTTTGAAATTGGGATTGAAGAATTAGTTTATTATTGTCGCATGTACCAATTTACAGTGAAAAGCTTGTCTTGCATACTGTTTATACAGATCAAATCATTACACAGTGCACTGAGCTAGACTAACAATAGGGGCATTTGGGGATAATTTAGGGGCATTTAAGAAACTCTTAGAAAGGTACATAGATGATTGAAAAATAGGGGGTATGTAGGAGGGAAGGGTAAGAGTAGGTTAAAACGTCGGCACAATATCGTGTGCTATGCTCTAATACAATGTAGAATAAAGCGTAAAAGCTACTAAGAAAAGTGCAGTGCAGGTAAACAATACAGTGCAAGATCATAATGATGTGGATTGTGAGGTCAAGGATCTATCTTGTCAATGACCTGGATGAAGAAGTAGAGGGTGAGTTAGTAAGTTTGCTGATGATACAGAGGTTGAGGGTGGTGTGGATAGTCTGGAGGGTTGTCAGGGGTTACAGCAGGACATCAATAGGATGCAGAACTGGGCTGAGAAGTGGCAGATGGACTTCAACCCAGATTAAGTGTGAAGTGGTCCAATTTGAAGACAGAATATAATATAAATGGTAAGACTTCTGGCAGTGTGGAGGATCTGAGAGATCTTGGGGTCCATGTCAATAGGACCCTCAAAGCTGCTACGCAGGTTGACAGTGTTGTTAAGAAGGCGTAAGGTGCGTTGGCGTTCATCAACCGTGGGATTGAATTCAAGAGCTGTGAGGTAATGTTACAGCTATATAAGACCCTGGTCAGAATCCACTTGGAGTACTGTGTTCAGTTCTGGTCACCTCACTACAGGAATGATGTGGATACTATAGAGAGAGTGCAGAGGAAATTTACAAGGATATTGCCTGGATTGGAGAGCATATCTTATGAGAATAGGTTGAGTGAACTCGGCCTTTTTCTCCTTAGAGCGCCAGAGGATGAGAGGTAACCTGATAGAGGTGTATAAGATGATCAGAGGCATTGATCATGTGGATAGCCAGAGGCTTTTTCCCAGGGCTGAAATGGATAACATGAAGGGGCATAGTTTTAAGGTGCTTGGAAATAGGTACCAAGGGGATGTCAGGGGTAAGTTTTTCACACAGAGAGTGGTGAGTGCGTGGAATGTACTGCCGACGGCGATGGTGGAAGTGGATACAATAGGATCTTTTAAGAGCCTCTTAGATAGGTACATGGAGCTTAGAAAAATAGAGGACTATGTGCTGGGGAAATTCTAGGCAGTCTCTAGAATAGGTTACATGGTCGGCACAACATTGTGGGCCGAAGGGCCTGTAATGTTCTGTAGATTTCTATGTTCTATGTACTTGTCCAACAAGAGACTGATCACAGTGGGACAGAGACTCTCTTTTAGCCTAGTGATATGCGCTTTCAAACTTTTGTATCTTCTGTCCGATGGAAGAGGGGAGAAGGGAAAGCGTCCAGGGTGGATTGGGTTTTCGATTATGCTGGCTGGTTTACTGAGGCAGCAAGAAGTGTAGAGAGAGTCCATTATGCCGGAGGAAAAACAAGAATCCAAACACTTGGCCACAAATTTGAAAGTCAGATGCAGATACCAAGTTATCAAACTGTGTTTAGTCACAACTGGAGAGATGCAAGAGGCAACTTGTGATATGTTTGCACACACCTACTTAAACTATTTCCTCAAAACTACGTTATTCCCTCAGCAATGAGGTTTACTTTAAAAATAAAGTTCTTTTATATAATGACAAGAGAAAGATTTTGATGATGAGTTGAGCTATGAAATGCAGCTTGGTTCAGCCCATTTGACAGACTTCCGTTTAAAAGTAGCAAGCTGGACCAGTGGGAAACTGCCAGAGTTGGAGAGCTGAACTACTTAAAGGAAGCTGTGATCCAATAAGCAGGGACAAACACAACAGATTTGTCAGAACATTCAAAGTTCCAAGTAAATTTATTATCAAAGTACATATTTGTCTCCATATACAACCCTGAAATTTATTTTCTTGCAGACATACTTAATAAATCCACAATAGAGTGATAACCATACTAGAACCAGTGAAATACTGCACCAACATGGCCATTCAACTAGTGCTTAACAGACAACAAACTAGTAATAATAAATAAATAAGCAATAAATATTAAAAACATGAGATGAAGAGTCATTGAAAGGGAGTCATAGGTTGTGGGAATATTTCAGTGATGGGGCGAGTGAAGTTGAGCGAAGTTATCCCCTCAGGTTCAAGAGCCCAATGGTTGAGGGGTAGTAACTGTTCCCGAACCTGGTGGTGTGAGTCCTGAGGCTCCTGTACCTCCTTCCTGAAGGCATCAGCAAGAAGAGAGAATGTCCTGGGTGGCTGGGGTCCCTGAAGATTGATGCTGCTTTCCTGCGACAACACTCCTATGTGCTCAGTAGTGGGGAGGGCTTTACTTACGATGGACTCGTGATGGCCGTGTCCATTACTTGTTACAGGATTTTCAAAGTTCATTTATTATCAAAGTATGCACACATTATACAACCTTGAGATTTGTCTCCTTAGAGGCAGCATTAGAACAAAGAACCATCGAACACCCAATGTGCAGAGAAAAAAAAAGCAAATCATGCAAACAATAAAAGCAAGCAAACAGCTTTCAGAACTGAAGTTTTTCAAAAGACATGAAGCCAGGCATTATTGCAGCCAGAGAAGGCCACAGCCTCAGTTCAACGCAGAACCGAGTAAATGCTCAGGAACATAATTGAGTGGTGAAAGAAGAGTTATGGTTGGGGGTGGGTGCAGAATCCAATGAGGTAAGTCGTGTTTCCCAGGGTTATGATAGCTAAGACTTACAATATATTCATTTGTCAGTGCTGTACGCTGCTGCCGGTCAACAGTATACAATATCTTGTAGGTTTATTTATATATTTTCATTGATAATCAACATTTAGCAGTTTCAGTTGTATTAGTTTAATATTTTGGTAATGTTTTAAGTACGTATTAGTCTTTTGTAATTCTATTCATTTGATGTTTATGAAACTGGACTCATAAATATTCATTGCTAGCTGCTCATCAAGTTAAATTAACACCAGGCATCCTTGAAACCCAGATCATAAGCACAATCAGGTTCAAGTTTATTGTCATCTAATTGAGGGGAGGGAGCCAGAAGCACCAGAGAGACATTCTGTAATGATTGATAAACCGCTTGCTTGGAATCAAATGACCTTGCCTGGTGTCTTAGGGCTGGGTGTGTCTGCACCTGTGCCATGCTCTCGCCCTTGGCACTCTTTCTCTGCCACCTGTTTCACTCCACAACCCTCCTGCAGCATCCCGCCCTCGCCATTCCTGCCAGATTTACAAACCCGTTCTCCGCTCCACATTGGCAAATACAGTACCGTCCAAAAATCTGAGGCACCCTCTCTCTCTCTCTCTCTCTCTCTCTCCCTCTCTCTCTCTCTCTCTCTCTCTCTCTCTCTCTCTCTCTCTCTCTCTCTCTCTCTCTCTCTCTTTCTCTATATATATATATATGACTCTTTTGCACAACACTGTATATATATTCCAATGAAACAACATTCCTTCAGACCACAGTGCACCCACAAAACATATATCACTCACAGCATATCAGCTGAAATATTACCAAAAATAAATCAATAAAATATAATTCAAAATGCATGTGGAGTGCATAGTGCAAGTAAACAGTACAGTAAACATCTCACTTTCCTAGTGATGAGACCTTGGTGGTGGCAGAATATTCAATAGTCTCGCAGCCTGAGGTAAGAAACTGCTAACCAGTCCTGGTCCTGATGCTTCTGTACCTCCTTCCTGACAGTAGTTGGTCAAAGAGATTGTGAGATGGGTGGTAGGGATCCTCAACAATACTCCGGGTCCTTCGTCTACAACATTCCTGGTAAATGTCACTAATTGGGGGGGGGGGGGGGGAATAGAGTGAGACCCCAGTAACCATTGACTCCATTATTCATTGAGTGAGGGAGGCTACTGAGTGCTGAGGGAATTTCAGGTAAAGTCATTGCTTTTTTAAAGGGATTTCTGGCTGTTATTAACATTAGGATTTGTTTATTTTCACATGGTATCAGAATTACACTGCGTTCCTCATTCCCCGATACACCTTTCCTCCTCTGACTACCCTCTGACCCTGCTAAGACTTTAACAAGAGAGCTACATTGAGACATCATACAGTCATACAGAACAGAAACAGGCCCTTCATCCCAACTGATCCGTGCTGACCCAAATTCCCATCTAAGCTAATTTCATGTCCCATTAAATCTTTCCTATCTATGTACATTTTAAATGCTGTTAATGCACCTGTAACCAAAGAGCTATGGATGATGGTGAACCCAAGTGCAGAGCGAGATCTACAATTAACTCAGACTTGAAATAAGCAGGATGGCAAAAACAAAATCCAAAGGCGAAATCAGAACCAGTGGTACTAGAAATGGAGTTCTTACAATTGAGCATTGAGTGCCCAGCACAAGGCCTTTACGTGTAGACTTTCCATGTAGGAACGAGGCAGGCTGAGTCTTAGAGGGACAGTGGTAGCTAACCAAGCTCTGGGCAACTGCAGTGCCAAAACTTGGATGCCCACCGCTGTTCAGTCAGGACCATGACAGTATTGGCCTCAACCACTTCCTCTGGCAGCTTATTCCATATATAAACCACCCTCTCTGTGGGAAGTTGCCCTTCAGGTTCTTCTCTCTCACCTTATGCCTTCTAGTTTTTGATTCCTTAACCCTGGAGAAAAGACCCTATTTAAGCCCCTGGCTCTTACCTCTTCTCACCTCCTCCTGGGTCCCCTCTTCCTTCCTTTTCCCCCACAGTTTACCCTCCTCTCCTTTGCCTTTTCCACCCACCTGGCTTCACCTATCACCTTCTATCTATCCTCCTTCCTGTCCCCCCACTTTTTTATTGTGGCTTCTTCCCCCTTCCTTTTCAGCCCTAAAGAAGGGCCTCAGCCCGAAATATCAACTGTGTGTTCATTTCCATGCTGTCTGGCCTGCTGAGTTCCTCCAGCATTTTGTGTGTGTTGCTGTGGATTTCCAGCATCTGCAGAATCTCTTGTGTTTGTGTATGGGTATTGGTACTGAATTATTATTGTGCAGTGAAGATCCTTTCCTGTATACTATTCGTAAGGATCAAAGCATTACACAGTGTGTTGAGGTAGTAGAAGGTAAAATGTTAACAATGGAAATGTCAGAAACATATAGGGATATGCAGTATGGGAAGAGACACTTCAGCCCACCAATTCCATGTCAACCACCAGCCACCTATATATATATATATACTGATCCAACATTAATCATCATCGTCATCATCATCATCATGTGCCATGTTGTATGACATAAACAATCGTGGTCTTTAGACCATGATTGTTCTAGGCAAACTTTTCTACAGAAGTGCTTTGCCATTGCCTTCTTCTTGGCTGTGCCTTTACACGATGGGTGACCGCCAGCCATTATCAATACTCTTCAGAGATTGTCTGCCTGGTGTCAGTGGTCATATAACCAGGACTTGTGATATGCACCAGCTGCTCATACAACCATCCACCACCTGCTCCCAGGTGCTACACCTTGCCCAAAGGTGACCTGCAGGATCAGCTTCTTCCCCTCTGCCTTCAGATTTCTGAATGGACATTGAACCCATGAACACTACCTCACTACATAGTGGCAGAATTAGGTCATTGGTAGAACTATATTTATGTATTCCACACTCTTCTTCAAATGATTAACATGTTGACTTCATGATCAAACAAGATGAAGAGAGCTAGAGCAGGCAGAAAACCAGACCGGAGCATCTACGAAGAGGAGGAGGGTTGGAGAGGGGAGGGGAGATCATTGGTGCAGGTGGAGAATCCTTGCTGAAGAACTTGACTCAGAGAGGGGGGTGACAGAAGAAGAGCTCGTCATCATGACGGGCGCTTTACTCACTGAGGTTCAGGCACAGGGAAACAAAGGTAAGGACCTTCCTGAGGACAAAATGTTCTGCCTCAGAGTGGGGAAGGTAAGCGAGGATTGTGAATACATGGCAGGGATTAGAACTGGGGTTGGTGGGGGGCAAGTGGGAAGAGAGTTGGAGGGGAAGAGAGGGTTGGAGGTAAGTACGTTGGACCTGTGTCACAACAATGCCAGTTCCTCTGGTGATCTGATTACGATGAGTTTTTTATTCTCATGGTTCCAAATCCAATTAGTTTCACAATCAATGAAGATCACTTTGAACTCTTCTGGAATTCCATGGATTCCAGAGCATTCATGTGTGTTGGAAGATCTCATGGATTTAGAAAAGGGAAATCATATTTGCAAATCATTCAGGTGCTTTCAGAAGATATAATTTGCAGGACAAATAAGGGGAACACAGGACATCTTATATGCGCTCAGTGGCCATCTGTACACTTGCTCGCTGATGCAAATATTTAATCAGCCAATCATGTGGCAGCATCTCAATGTATAAAAGCTTGCCTACATGGTCAAGAGGTTCAGTTGTTGTTTAGAAGAGAATAGGGCGGAAATGTGATCTAAGTGACTTTGACTGTGGAATAATTGTTGATGCCAGAGGGGGTGGCTTGAGTATCTCAAAAACTGATGATTTCCTGGAATTTAATGCAAAACAGCCTCTTGAGGTTACTGTGACTGCTGCAAAAAGCAAAAAAAAAAATTCATTGAGTGGCAGTTCTGTGGGTGAAAACACCTTGTTAATGAGAGAGGTCAGAGGAGAATGGCAAGACTGGTTCATACTGACAGGAAGGCGATAGAAATTCAAATAATTATGTGTTACAATAGTGGAGCACAGAAGAACAGCTCTGAACGCACAACACGTTGAACCTTGAAGTGGATGGGCTACAGAAGCAGAAGATCATGAACATACACCCAGAGGCCACTTTATTAGGTATAGGAAGTAACTAATAAAGTAGCACTGAACGCATTTCAACTTGAAGAAGCCTATTGATAATGTCACATAAGGCATAAGAAATGGGAGAAGTTGGCCATCAGTCCCATGGTTAAATAAGATCATAGCTGATGTGATCTTGGCCTCAGCTCCATTATTGTAGCTATTCCTCACCAGCCTTGACTCCCCTCAAGACTATACGCCTGTCTCAACATTGAATATATTCATTGATTCAGGAGCTTGCTATATATGATGAGTGCTAAAGGAAATATTATTACATTAATGGACAGAAATCAGATTAAGAATAAGTGGAATATAACATAGAACATAGAACAGTATAGGCCTGTCAGTTCACAATGTTTAACATACAGTACTGTGCAAAAATCTTAGGCACGTATGTATAGCTAGGGTACCTAAGACTTTTGCACAGTACTGTATTTGCCAATGTGGAGCGGAGAGTGAGTTGGTAAATTTGGTGGGGGCAAAGGATGTTGGGAATGGTAAAGGTGGAGCACCACGGGAGGGGTGTGGCAGAGAGGTGGCAGAGAAGGAGTCCCAGGGGTAGTAAAGGTGCAGACACACCCAACCCTGAGACACCAAGCAGGGTCATTTGATTCCAAACAATTGGTTTACTGATCATTACAGAATGTCTCTCCGGTGCTTCCCACTCTCTCCCCTCTCCCTTCCCCTTTTCCCAACCATGATTCCTCTCTCCTTGCTCCCTTCCCACTCTCACTCCATAATAAAGGCCCACATATCAGAATCAGGTTTATCATCACTCACTACCTAACTCAATACCTAAAACTATTAGGGATGCAGACTCATTTGACACTTATAAACACTAGCTCAAAACCTATATATTTAACCTCGCTTTTAACAAACACCTTTTAGTTTTTTATTTTCACATTTGCTCTTTACCTCATTGTAAAGCACTTTGAACGACACTGTCTATATGAAAAATGCTATTATTATAATATTTTTGTATTTTCTCAGCTCAAGCTGGTAAAACCTGAGATACAGGCATAGCCAAACACACTGGTTTCTCAAACTTTCAGACTATTCTAGTGGTGTTCAATATTGTGACTTTCTGGACACTTACATAGATGTCGCTTTGTTAGCCTAATTGTTTAATTAAATTGTGTAGTGACTTTGTAGTTATCACTATTGGGACAATGTATACTCTGTTCATGTTCCATAGTCTTTCAATTTCCTCTTTTAATTCAGCTTATTTCTGGTGTTTTCTCTTACTGATTTCTGTAAGTTACATGTGTTTGGAATGGCATTATCTGTTAAGTAAGTTGTTTTTGCTTGTTTATCCTGTAATATTATATCCGAATGGTTATTATGGATTATCCTATCTGTAATAACAGATCAGTTGTAATATAATTTGTGCCTCTAAAATTGGATCAGGCTTGTATTTATAGTCAGGTATGGTTTCTTCTATGGGTTTGTATCTTAAAGCAAGATTTTGGTGAATGATGTTTGCCACTTGACTTTGCCCAAGTAAGTAATCAGATTGAGTTAAACTGCTGCAGGATCCAGTAACGTATTGCATTGTTTCTGGTTTCTCTTGCCATTTTCTGCATTTATCATCTTGAACTTGTTGTCCTTAATTGTGTATTTTTGTAATATTTTTAATGTTATGGGCAGCACGGTAGCGTAGTGGTTAACACAACACTTTTCAATGCAGGTGACCCAGGTGCAATTCTCGACGGAGCCTGTAAGGAGTTAGTATGTTCTCCCTGTGGCCTTATGAGTTTCCTCCGGGTGCTCTGGTTTCATGCCACAGTCCAAAGAAGTACCGGTTGGTGGGTTAATTGGTCATTGCAAATTCTCCTGTAATTAGGTTAGGGTTAAATCAGGAGATTGCTGGGCTGTGAGGCTCGAAGGGCTGGAAGGGCCTTCTCTGCTCGAAATCTCAATAATATTTTTTAAACCCGGCCCTGTATTGCCACAAGGAACCCCTCTGTTTCCGGTTACAGCTCTCCTACTCTGAGCCTAGCATTCGACACTTCCTTGTTGACATCTAGAATGCTTAGATCATGGAGATGTCTTGCATGGAGGGTCATGATCTTAGATTGGGTAAGTTCTTCTATAGAGATAATTTCTTCATTTTTCTGGGTTGTGGTTTCATTTAACCTTAGTGGTGTGTACTTATTATTATCATCATTGTGCTCAGTGACAGTCCTTTGAGTCATGCAGCCTGAATGATTTTCCCCTTGATTTTGTGTGGCCAACAAGATGTCTCCGGGAAAGGCTAACAACTAGGAACAAGCTTGCTCATGGAGTCCACTGAAGACCAGGCCTAATTCTGTTTGCAAATCTGAGCAGCTGCCCAAACGGATGGGGATGAGTCCACTGAGAGGGTCTGGGAGACAGGGATGCTGCATTCAGAAAGCTTTATACTTCATCAGTCATCGTCTAAACTGGAGAATGGGGAAGAAGTGGCAAGAAGAATCAGAATGGCCAATGTGGAGACATCAAATGGAGCTTAAAGACAGGGATGAGCTAGCCCAGGGTTCAGTAAAGTGCTAGTCTAAGGAAAGTAGGGAGCTGTCATGCATTTTAGAAAGTCTGGGATTGGTTCAGGAGTCCATGCTCTCAGCTGAACTTTACTTCAATACATTTTTGTATGCATGTTTCATTTGGGAATTGTACGTTCTTGTAAATAACAAATAATAGCCTGACAAAGAACATCACTGGTGGTGGCTTCAAATATTCCAATGAAATAAAGATTTAATGAATATCTTGGTGAGATGCAAGTCACATCTTATTCAATCCGGAACAATGAATCAGAATCAGGTTTACTATCACTGACATATGTTGTAAAATTTGTTGTTTTGCGACAGCAGTACAGTGCAATACATGAAAATTACCGTTACATTGAGAAACTCAAAAAATAAGGCAAAAAGAGAGAAAAATAGTGAGTTAGTGTTCATGGGTTGCTGGACTGTTCAGAAATCTGATGTTAGCGAGGAAAGCAGCATCCATCATCAGAGACTCTCATTACACAGGTCATGCTGTCTTCTTGTTACTGTTATCAGGAAGAAGGTACAGGAGCCTCAGAACCCACACCACCAAGTTCACGAACAGTTAGTACTCATCAACCATCAGGCTCTTGAACCAGAGGGGATAATTTCACTCATCTTCACTTGCCCTGTCATTGAAATGCTTCCATAACCTATGGACTCATATTCAAGGACCCTTCATCACATGTTCTCAATAGTTCTTGCTTGTTTGCTTATTTATTTATTTGTTTGTTTGTGGGGGGAGGTTTTGGCTTGTTTGTCTGTTTGTTTGTTTGTTTATTTATTTATTTATTTATTATTTTCTTTTGTATTTGCACAGTATGTCGTCTTTTGCACACTGGTTGCCTGCCCTTTTGGGTGCAGTCTTTTATTGATTCCATAATGGTTATTGGATTTGCTGAGTATGCCCACAAGAAAATAAATTTCAGGGTTATATATGGTGACATATATGTACTTAGATAATAAATTTACTTTGAATTTTGAACTTGTTCCTAAATCACAGAGGTTGCACGTTCAAGCTCCTGTACCGCCTCCCTGATAGTAGTAATTTCAGTACCTCCAGTTGAACTCTGTCTCTTTGTGTATTTCCCCCAGCTGTTAGTCTGTGGTTTTGTATTGCCATCTGCTCCTGTCCCCACTCCTGCTCTACTCCGGTCCCTGTATCACTGAGTACTCTGTCTCTCATCTGCTTCTCATTATGACCTGTATTGCTGTCACCTGTGTCTCATTGTGCTCCACCTATCATCTGCCTCTCTGTTTATTTTTCAGTGTATTTCAGTCCTGTGTTTTCACCTGTTTGTTGCCAGCTTGAGCCAGAGAATTTTCCTGAGCCTTTTCAGCATGTCTGTCTGTCGACTAGGCCTGTTTCCTGATTCTGCTTTTTGGATTTCTCTGGATGTTTTGATCTCTGCCTGAACTTTGACACAACTTTGTTTGCACCTCGGGATTTGTTACTCAATTAATATCACTGTGTGGACAGTACTGGGTCTGCAATTGAATCCCTGCTCCAGTGCCTTGACAAGTAATGAGAAGAAAGCACATCATGAGGGTCCTTAATGATGGATGTAGTCTTCTTGAAGCTCCACCTTTTGAAGACCTCCTCAATGGTGAGAAGCCTAGAGCCCATGATGGTACTGGTTGAGTCTACAACCCTCTACAGCTTTTTTTTTGACGCTGTGCATTGGTCCCTCCATACCAGGTTGTGATGCAACCATTCAGAATGCTCTCCACGGCACATCTGCAGAAATTCGCTAGAATCTTTGGTGACGTACCAAGTCTCTTTAAACTCCAAATGAAGCACAGTCACTGGTGTGCCTTTTTAGTGATGCATCAAATGTTGGGCTCAGGATAGATATTCGGAGATGTTGATGCCCAGGAACATAATGTTGGTTATCCTTTCCATTGCTGACCCTTGGATGAAGACTGGGGTGTGTTCCATTTTCCCGTTCCTGAAGTCCATAATCAATTCCTTGATCATACTGATGTTGAGTGTGAAGTTGTTGTTGCAACACCACTCAATCAGCTAATCTATCTCACTCCTGAGTGCCACTTGCAAAATTGAGATAGTGAAGACTTGTCTTCTGAGAAATATGGAGATAATTGCAGAAAGTCTCTGATACTACTCCTTTCTGTGCCAATAATGTCTCAACAAATTGCTCAAAATATTATTTCACTCACATTCACCACTCCTTACCAAACTCATGCAGGGTGTTATAACCTCGCAAAGGAATCTGTTTGTGTGTGGAAGACACCTACAGTAGTCTGCAATTGCCATCCTGAGCTCCCAGCTGCCAACCGTTTAATGTCCTTTCCCATTCTCACCCTGACCCTCAATCCTCAGCCTTCTCATCGGCCAGGATGCAGCCCACGGGAAGAGCAACTCCTGATATCCCCCCTTTCCTCCACTAGCCTGAAGGTCACACTCGGGCAAGGTATAAAACTGCTTAGCGCCCCCTCCCCACACCCAATCAAAGTCAAGTGGAGTCATGGGAGCAGGTGGTGGATGGTCGTATGAGCAGCTGGTGCAGATCATAACTCCTGTTTATGCAACCACTGACACCAGACAGACAATCTCTGAACAGTATTGATCATGGCTGAGGTCACCCGTCTTGTAAAGACACTGCCCAGAAGAAGGCAATGGAAAGCCACTCCTGCAGAAAAATCTGCCAAGAACAATCACGGTCATGGAAAGACTATGGTCACCCACGTCATATGATATGGCACATAACGAACAATCTAACACCCAATGACATGAACAGTGAGTTTGCCATCTTGGGCTGAGCAGCTTGCCTGGTGCTGGACTGTTCTAAGCTCTGTGTTTTACCACAGTGCATTGAGATAGCACAGGGTGAACAATAATAATGCAGAATAAAGCGCAACAGTTACAGAAAGAGCGCAGTGCAGGCAAACCATAAGGTGAAGGCCATTACAAGGTAGACTGTGATGTCAAGAGTCCATCTTATTGTACGGGGGCTCCGTTCAATATTCCCATAACAGCTGTCCTTGAACCTGGTGCTATGTGCTTTCAGGCTTTTGTATCTTCTGTCCAGTAGGATGTCTGGGTTGAGTACGATCATTACTGAGGCGACAAGAAGAGTAGACAGCATCCATATAAACCTGTTTCTCTTGCACTCTAGATTCATTTTTTAAAATGTACAGGTGTAGCTTCAATTCTTATCCCAGATGGCAGTTCAGCAGAAGCTTCATTAGACCCAGAGGCCATTCTTGTGACTCGCTCTTCATGCTTGATGGTAATTTGAAATGACACACAGCTTCAAAGAACATTGAAACTAATTAATACATCCATAAATCTCCACCCATCCCAGTGCAACTTCTCAGAAATGAAAATTATTTCCTCAACCTGCTAACACTTGCAAAATGCAATCCTGAGAGATTATTCATGCTGGTTTTGGGTGAGGTGTATTGGTGACGTGATCACAACAGATTTAAGAATCACTAGAAAGATAAATATTAAGAATATCACAGTTTCTTTTTTCTCATGCCATAGATCTTTTTTATCAAAGTACCTAAGCTGTCCTGTGAGGCCTCCTTCGGTCGGGGCGACCGTGGACGTTGCAGCCCAGCGATCTGAATACACAAGTATAAAACGGAGAGCAAGCTCTTGTCTCTGCAGCAGGCTCCCCTCTCCACACATCTGATAAACCCAAAGGAGCAGAAGAAACCAATACCGTTTTCCACCAGCGGCATCACAGGAGTTGCCAGTCAGCATTGAACTCAATGTAGGACTGCCTTAGGGTCTCCAGTTCTGGACTTTTTCCTCTGGGCTTACTCCTGAAATACTCCCCGTGAGTGGGTACAGCCGCAAGGCAGCGGAGGTTTGAGATCAGGGTTTTCCTTCTCCTAGATGAGCGGCTAATCACGACTGATGAGCCCCATCTGCCCAAAAGCGACCGGTTTTAAGGCACCAGTAACCCGCTTTTGCCCCTTCTCCTGTCAGTAGGAACAGTTCCGCTGGGCTTAATAGCTAAGCCACTCGTGAAGGCCAGGAGCTGGATTTGGTTGTTAGAGGTATTTAATAGGCAGTGGGATCTTATCCCCATTACCACACCCCCCCCCCCACCCCCCCCCCCCGGCTATAACAACTGTAAGGAACGAATAAAGTCTTCTCAGGCTTCCATCTGAGTACTTAGCAATTATAATCAATGTTTCAATGACAAACTCTGCCATTTTCTTCAGGGATGATGTCTGGGTATGTCTAATGCAGTGTTATTTATATTCCTGTAGTCCGTTCCTCCTCATTGATTAGTCCTCATCCAATCTCCCACTTTGTTTACCTCTAAGTAAGAACTGGAATTCGATTGTAAACAAAGTGGGAGAACAGAAGTCTGATTGGGTGAGGACTAACCAATCAGGAGGGACAGACTACAGGGGTATAAATACCACAGGGCTAGACATGCCCAGACAACATCCCTGAAGAAGACGGCAGAGTCTGTCATCGAAACTTTGGTTATAATCGATATCCGTACCCGGCTGAAAGCCCAAGAAGTATTTATTTGTCGTATGCACTAGGAAAGCACTAGATCATTTTTTAACCTTAAGGAACCTTAAGAAGTATACATCAAGAGGGAAGTAATTAATAGAAATCTAAATTCACTGAACATCAAAAACAAAATGAGATAAAGAGAGAGATTAGTTTTATTTGTCAGGTACATTGAAACATCGAAGCATACAGTGAAATGTGTCATTTGCATCAAATCAAATCAAATCAGCAAGGATTTTGTAAGTGTCACCATACTTACAGCACCAAAATTGCAAGCCAAATCACCAACTCTAACTCATACATCTTTGGGATGTGAAAGGAAACCAGAGCACCCAGAGGAAACTCACATAATATCACAGGGAACATATAAACAGCAGCAGGAATCAACCAGTTCGGTGATTGCTGGTGCAGTAAAGCAATTCTGCTAACTGCTGTGCTACATGCCCCCCTCTTGCTGGAAAGAAATCAGGCAACATCTGTGGAAAGAGATTTTGAGATAATGTTTCAGGTCTAAGATCCTTTATCAGATGTCAGAATGAGAAGAGTTCAAGGTGCTTTTAAGCACCACCCATTTCTGTTGCTTCCACCTCCTGCTCAGGAATTTTACATTGCATGGGACTTATGCTCTACCTTATTTCTTTCACAAGCCCAAACAAGAAAGCTCCAAGAGGTCAGGTAGCATTGATGGAAAGAGAAACAGGCTTAGCAGGTTCGGACCAAATGACAAAAATAGAGAAGAGAGGAAAACAAATGGTTAAGTTTCAGAGACTGTGGAGAAGGGGTGGATAGGATAAAGGGAATATCTGTGTCTGGAGGAGACCAAATTAAAGAGTCAGTTAAATGATTATTGTGTTACTTTATCTCAGTTAAGATGGTGCCAACAAACAAGGCACCCAACAGCAACACCCTGCTGACAGTTCACAAATCTACTTCCTTCACTACTACTTCTTTCAAATATGATTCTACAACTAAACTGCGTGCAATTGTAACCTGTGACTTACATCTTAACTGTGTGACTTGGGGCCTGATTGAGTGCTCTGGGGCTTTGCTAGATCCCAGGGAGTTCGATAAGGCTTGGTGTGGAGTATGCAACCTGCAGGCCTGGTAGCCAGGAAACACGGCATGAGCCCACGATCAACTCCATTGCTTCTCTCCGACTGAAGTTGACAAGGACGAGAGCAAAGGCATGAACAGGTGTTCAGTGCCATTTACCTGTGTTTGACCGGTCTTTCTCTCCCTCTTGTTAGCTGCTTTCGGAGGAAAGTACAGGAGTATTGGGATCCACGTTGCCAGGATTGATCGGTGAGGCTTTGGACTTGTTTCGGGGGACTTTGAGGTTCATGTTATGTGTGTTCCTGGAGTCTGGTTACTTTTTTTTTTGCTGTTTTTAAGCAGTTTAATCGGGATGATCGATGTGGACTGAACTATTTCGGTGAAGAATGGCCCTATGGCCTGCACAGGCTGGCATCATGGCATTGAACTGAAATAAACTGAATACCACTGGTTTGATGTTTGATATTTTATGCGTTGTTCACTCACTTTTTGACATTTGCGCACTTCGCCCTTTTTTTTCCACACGTTGGGTGTTTGATGATTTTGTGACCAGGTTGATGGCTCCATGGTGATCCTTTGTTCTGTGGCTGCCTGCGGGAGGAAGAATCTCAGAGATGTATACATTGTCACTGCCTGTCACACTGCTGGCATTTCGGGTGACAGTGAAGGTCCTCCATTTTCTGGTGGCGTTCAGGGCTTTGACCATCATATCTACTTCCTCTCCATTTTCAATCACGCAAGTCCCGGGTGCGGACTCAGGAACACCACCACACTCAGATGTAGAAGCGTTCTTCGTTGTTGATTCCGTAACAACTTTGTTTTACCAGTCAGGGTTGTTAGCCCCGAGCTAAACCCCAGAACCCTGGAGGATCAGTGGACCACTCTTAGTCTGTCCTCTACCCTTTGACCTGTTCGGCATGGGTGACCCTACCAAGAGCCAAAGCATAAAGTTCTGACTCCAGCCAGCATAGCCCTCCGGCTCGATGAGTTACGCAAGCTCCCAAACTATGACAAGGTTCTGGTTCTCTTGGAGGATTCTATATGCATACTTTGATAATAAATGTACTTTGAATTTTAGAATCTTACGTGTTGTTAATAATAGGACTCTGGAACGTGCCCAAGTCAAGATAGAGAGAACAAAACTGAGTTAACGTTCCAGATGAACGACACACAGAGGAAATGGCATGATCTAATATGGACAGAGAAAGTGAGATGACTAAAGTTGGATTGAATGCAGCTACCCTGCAAAGTGGATCATCCAACCTGCAATTGATTTCTTTAAAGCAGAAGAGACCGTGATATGAACACTACATGGCATACACAGCTAAAGATGGTGCCAGAGCCCGACTTCTTCAAGTTCATCTGCAAAACTGTTTAAATTCTTTTTTCTAAATGTTCCTTCTTTCATTTAGAAGGTGGCTGGGGTCCTGTCAGAGTCCATGATCTACAGCTGCACTCAAATGACTGTCCTTCATGGTGGTTTCCTGCTCCCAAAGCTCACCGAGTCGCCTAGCATTTTTGATAATTCCATGAGCAGCCTGGAAGATATGCTCCTTTGGGGAGCAGCCTTGTGCAGCCCTGTAGGCCACCCAATTCCTCACTGGAGTCGCCGAATGAATTATCACGGGAGATCGGAATATCGAGATGGCTGGTGTGGCTGTTAGAGGTCTCTGCACTGAAGCGATCTCTCTCTCTCTCTATGGTGTCAGGGAACTTGTTGCTGATTCTTGAGTCAAGGGACCTCGGACAAGCGACGCTGCAGACTGCAATACTGAGGCAGCGAGCTGTTGGTCTCCCCCCACTGTGGCAGCAGTGATACCACTCTCTCCCTCTTTAGTGAGGGGGAGGGCCTGTGGGATGTCAAACTGCTGGGATGAACATTGATATTTTGATGGACTGTAGAACGTGGTCTCTATGGGGGCTTTATTACTGCTTGCATGCTGGGTTGTGGGGACGCTGACGCTTTCTGCTGGAGCACGAGGGCCTGTGCATGGGAGGGGGAAGAGGGGGTTTTGGGTTCCAACATTTTTCTGTCATTCACTCCTTGGGTTTTTCTTCTGTTTTGTGGGTGTCTGCGAAGAGTGAGAATTTCAAGTTGTGTACTGCATACATTCTCTAAATTGAACCATTGATCACAGGACTGGAAGAAATGTAGGTGAATTCTTGTTTCATTTGGAAGGACTGTTTGGATCCTAGGGTTATGAGAAGGGAATAGATGAAAGGACCAGTGGAGCATCCCTGGCAGCCGAATGGGAAAACGGGGAGTGACTGGTGGAGTGAGCCAAGGGGGAAGTATCTCCAAAGGTAAGAGAAGCAGATATCTGAGCAATAGGATTCCACCTGCACTCCGTCTACTGGAGTAACCGTAGCTTCCTGTTGCCTGACGTGCTGATTCTCCGACACACTCTAACTCCGGCTTATCTCCCTTGTGGTGACATTTCGGCTTTCTGGAGTCACTAGTCAATCCTTCGGTTTTAATTTAATTCACTTTCTCAGTCCACTTCTGCTGCAGCATGTCCATCTGTAATATTAACTCAGTTATTCTCTCCCCAGGGGTAAATCCTGACCTTTTCTGCATAAGATATAAGAGCAGAATTGGGCCAGGGAGTGTTGCAGAGCAGAGAGGCCTAGGGCAGCAGACACCTACTGCAGAACCTCGAAAGACACAATCAGAATCAGGTTTAATATTACTGGCATATGTCTTGAAATTTGTTGTTATATGGCAGCAGTGCATTTCAATGCCTAATAATAAAAACTGTAAATTACAGTAAATGTATATATATATATATATAGTTAAATTAAATAAATAGTGCAAAAAGAGAAAGAAAAAAGTCGTGAGGTGAGTTCAGACATCTGCTGGCAGAGGGGAAGAAGCTTGTCCTGCATTGCTCCTGTACCTCCTCCCTGATGGTAGCAATGAGAAGGGGGCTTTTCTGGGTGATGGCGGTCCTAGGTAGTGGATGCCACTTTTTCGCAGATGTCCTCAATGTCAGAGAAGGAGCTTGCTGAGTTGGTAACTTTCTGGAGCTTTCTCTGTTCCATCTATGGATACAGACTGTCCGCTGGTACCTTTTATAAAAACCACTTTCCCCTTCTCCTGGTTTCATCTATCACCTGCCAGCTTGTGCTCCTTCCCCTTCCTCCTCCATCTTATTCCGGCTTCTCCCTTCTTCCTTTACAGTTCTAATGTCAACTGTTTATTCCCCTCAAAAATTACTTCCTGACCTGCTGGTTTCCTCCAGCATTTTGTGTGGGTTGATGTGGTGAAGAAGCTATTTGGCATGCTTGCCTTCGTCAGTCAGTATACTGAATGCAGGAGGTTGAACATCACATTACGGCTGTATGAGTCACTGGTGAGCCCACATTTGGAGGACCACGTACATATCAGGCTGCCCTGCAGTAGGATTTTTGACCACTAAATGGAAAGGGTGCAAAAATGACTTACAAGAATGATAAACACACGCAGATGATGGAAATCCAGAGCAACACACACAAAATGCTGGAGGAATTCAGCAGATCAAGCAGTATCCATTCGCCTTCCTATCAGATTCCTTCTTCTTCAGACCTTTACCTTTTCCACCTATCACCTTCTCCCAGCTTCTCACTTCATCCCCTCTCCCCCACCCACCTACCTCCTCACTCATCTGGCTTCACCTTTTACCTGTCAGCTTGTTCTCCTCCCCCTCCGTCCACTTTCTTATTCTGGCATCTTCCCCCTTTTCCTTTCCAATCCTGATGAAGGGTTGCAACCTGAAACATCAACGGTTTATTCCCCTCCATAGATGCTGCCCGACCTGCTGAGTTCCTCCTGCATTTTGTTTAGAAGGATGAGCTGCTGGAGGAGCTGAGTGGATCAAGCAGTATCTATGAAGGGAAATGGACAGTCAATGCTTTGGGTCAACACCTCTCGACTGGGCTGAAATATGGGGAGGTGGGGGAAAAGTAAATCAGGAGCTGGAAAGTGATAGATGGATCCATATGAGAGAGGAGGGAGGAGGCAAACTGATGGAGGAGGGAAGAGCAGAGATAGTGACAAAGGCTGGATAGGAAAAGGCAACAAGGGGTTGCAGATGGTGGAATCTGATCTACATTAACAGAGTTCGCTTAGATGCCATTTTATGAGGTACACCTGTACGACTGTTTGTTAATGCTTAAAACTAAACAGCCAATCATGTGGCAGCAACTCAATGCGTAAAAGCACGCAGACCTGGTCAAGAAGTTCAGTTTTGTTCAGAGCAAACATCAGAACGGGGAAGAAATGTGATTCAAGTGACTTTGACCATGGAATGATTGTTGGTGCCGGATGGGGTGGTTTGAGTATCTCAAAAAATTCTGATCTCCTGGGATTTTCATGCACAACAGTCTCTAGACTTTACAGAGAATGGTGTGAATAATATAAAACATTCAGTGAGTGGCAGTTCTATGGGTGAGATCACTTTGTTAATGAGAGAATTCAGAGGAGAATGGCCAGACCGGTTCAAGCTGACAGGAAGGTGACAGTAACTCAAATAATTATACATTATAACAGTGGTGTACATTAGTGCATCTCTGAATGCACAACAGGTTGAACCTTGCAGTGGATGGCCTACAGCAGTAGAAGACCACGAACATACAGTCAGTGGCCACTTTATTTGGTACAAAAGGTAAAGTGGCCACTGAGTTTACATCAAGTTTCTTTAAAACTTTGGAGAAAAAAAGTTTCTCCCAATAGTCAGTCAAAGACATTGGCACTCATGGCAGATGTCAACTCTGATTTGTATAGAAGTAGGCTGGATTTAAAGCTCTGATCTGTTTATACATGATTCTTTAAATAGTATAGTATACTTAAAGCAAATTAACACCTGGCGCATTTTATATCATAAATTATATTCTTAATACTTCTTTGATGTTGGTGCCTTGTTTTGTGTTTGAGAAGCACTTCTGTGCATGCTTCTGCCTGCTTGCTTGTGGTTCATCCTACCATCTGTCAGTTCCACCCTCCTAAAATAGTATATTTCAGTAATACATTTATTAACACAAGATGCCAATAATCTTGAGCAACACACACAAAGTCTGGAGAAACTCATCAAGTCAGGCAGCATCTATGGAGAGCAGTAAATAGGCTGAGATGCTTCATCAGTCCTGGTAAGGATGGAGGCAGAAGCCAGAATGAGAAAGTGAGGGGAGAGGAAGGAGTGCAAACATACCGTAGAAAGCATTCTTCTAGGGTGCATCACAACCTGGTATGGAAGTTGTCCTGTCCAAGACCGGAAGAAGCTACAGAAGATCGTGAAACATAGAAACATAGAAAATAGGTGCAGGAGTAGGCCATTCGGCTCTTCGAGCCTGCACCGCCATTCAGTATGATCATGGCTGATCATTCAACTCAGAACCCTGTGCCTGCTTTCTCTCCATACCCCCGATCCCTTTAGCCACAAGGGTCATATCTAACTTTCTCTTAAATATAACCGGCCTCAACCGTTTCCTGTGGCAGAGAATTCCACAGATTCACCACTCTCTGTGTGAAGAAGTTTTTCCTCATCTCGGTCCTAAAAGGCTTCCCCTTTATCCTTAAACTGTGACCCCTCGTTCTGGACTTCCCCAACATCGGAAACAATCTTCCTGCATCTAGCCTGTCCAATCCCTTTAGAATTTTATACGTTTCAATAAGATCCCCCCTCAATCTTCTAAATTCCAGTGAGTATAAGCCTAGTTGATCCAGTCTTTCTTCATATGAAAGTCCTGCCATCCCAGGAATCAATCTGGTGAACCTTCTCTGTACTCCCTCTATGGCAAGAATGTCTTTCCTCAGATTAGGGGACCAAAACTGCACACAATATTCTAGGGGCGGTCTCACCAAGGCCTTGTACAACTGCAGTAGAACCTCCCTGCTCCTGTACTCAAATCCTTTTGCTATGAATGCCAACATACCATTTGCCTTTTTCACCGCCTGCTGTACCTGCATGCCCACCTTCAATGACTGGTGTACAATGACACCCAGGTCTCATTGCACCTCCCCTTTTCCTATTCGGCCACTTTTCAGATAATAATCTGTTTTCCTGTTCTTGCAACCAAAGAGGATAACCTCACATTTATCTACATTAAATTGCATCTGCCATGAATTTGCCCACTCACTTAACCTATCCAAGTCACCCTGCATCCTCTTAGCATCCTCCTCACAGCTAACACCACCACCCAGCTTCGTGTCATCCGCAAACTTGGAGATGCTGCATTTAATTCCCTCGTCTAAATCATTAATATATATTGTAAACAACTGGGGTCCCAGCACTGAGCCTTGCGATACCCCACTAGTCACTGCCTGCCATTCTGAAAAGGTCCCGTTTACTCCCACTCTTTGCTTCCTGTCTGCCAACCAATTCTCTATCCACATCAATACCATACCCCCAATACCGTGTGCTTTAAGTTTGCACACTAATCTCCTGTGTGGGACCTTGTCAAAAGCCTTTTGAAAATCTAAATATACCACATCCACTGGCTCTCCCCTATCCACTCTACTAGTTACATCTTCAAAAAATTCTATAAGATTCGTCAGACATGATTTTCCTTTCACAAATCCATGCTTTCTCCGATGATTTCGCCTCTTTCCAAATGTGCTGTTATCACATCTTTGATAACTGACTCTAGCATTTTCCCCACCACCGATGTCAGACTCACTGGTCTATAATTCCCCGGTTTCTCTCTCCCTCCTTTTTTAAAAAGTGGGGTTACATTAGCCACCCTCCAATCCTCAGAAACTAATCCAGAATCTAAGGAGTTTTGAAAAATTATCACTAATGCATCCACTATTTCTTGGGCTACTTCCTTAAGCACTCTGGGATGCAGATCATCTGGCCCTGGGGATTTATCTGCCTTTAATCCCTTCAATTTACCTAACACCACTTCCCTACTAACATGTATTTCCCTCAGTTCCTCCATCTCACTAGACCCTCGGTCCCTTACTATTTCCGGAAGATTATTAATGTCCTCCTTAGTGAAGACAGAACCAAAGTAGTTATTCAATTGGTCTGCCATGTCTTTGTTCCCTATGATCAATTCACCTGTTTCTGACTGTAAAGGACCTATATTTGTCTTGACCAATCTTTTTCTTTTCACATATCTATAAAAGCTTTTACAGACAGTTTTTATGTTCCTTGTCAGCTTTCTCTCTGTGGTGAACTAGATATACCTGTCTGACTGCTCCTGTGGCTCCTCCCACAGACCCCTGTATAAAGGCGACTGTGGGCTGCTGCTCTCCCTCATTTTCCCCAGGATGTAGTGCTGTTTATTCTTCCAGTCAATAAAAGCCGATATCTCACTTCCTAAGTCTCAGCGTGAGTTATTGATGGTGCATCACTCTCATAATCTTTTTTCCCTTTCCTAATTAAACCCTTTGTCCTCCTCTGCTGGTCTCTGAATTTCTCCCAGTCCTCAGGTGTGCCACTGTTTTTTGCTAATTTATATGTTTCTTCTTTGGACTTGATACTATCCCTAATTTCCCTTGTCAGCCACGGGTGCACTACCTTCCCTAGTTTATTCTTTTGCCAAACTGGGATGAACAATTGTTGTAGTTCATCCATGCGATCTTTAAATGCTTGCCATTGCATATCCACCGTCAACCCTTTAAGTATCATTTGCCAGTCTATCTTAGCTAATCACGTCTCATACCTTCAAAGTTACCCTTCTTTAAGTTCAGAACCTTTGTTTCTGAATTAACTATGTCACTCTCCATCTTCATGAAGAATTTCACCATATTATGGTCACTCTTACCCAAAGGGCCTCGCACGACAAGATTGCTAACTAACCCTTCCTCATTGCTCAATACCCAATCTAGAATGGCCTAGTTAGCCCCCTGCTGAACATAGCCCAGCACATCACACAAACCAATCTTCCATCCTTGGACTCACTTTACACCACACGCTGTCGGAGCAGTGCTACCAGGATAATTAAGGACACGACCCACCCAGCCAACACACTTTTTGTCCCTCTTCCCTCCGGGAGAAGGTTCAAGAGCTTGAAGATTCATACGGCCAGATTTGGGAACACCTTCTTTCCAACTGTGATAAGACTGCTGAACAGATCCTGACCCGGATCTGGGCCGCACCTTCCAAATATCTGGACATGACTTGCACTACCTTACTTTCCCTTTTCTATTTTCTAATTATAAATTATAATTTAAATTTTTATTATATTTACTTCGATTTGTACTTCAGGGAGCGCGAAGCGTAGAATCAAATATCGCTGTGATAATTGTATGCTCTAGTATCAATTGTTTGGTGACAATAAAAGTAAAGTAAACTGGCAGGTGATAATGAGACCAGGTAAGGGGGAAGGTGGGTGGGGAATGAAGTAAGAAGCTGGGAGGTGATGGGTGGAAGGGGTAAAGAGCAGAAGAAGAAGGATTCTGAGAGGAGAGAACAGTAGACCGAGGAAGAGGGGCACCATGGGGAGGTTTGGGCAGATGAGAAGAGAAAGGGTAAAAGAGGAACCAGAAAGGGGAATGGACAAAGAGAGATGGGGGAGGAGGGAGAAATTACCAGGTGAGACAAATCGACGTTTATGCCACGAGGCTGGAGGCTACCCAGACAGAATATTAAATGTTACTCCTCCAACCTGAGATTGGCCTCATTGTGATAGTAGGGGAGACTGTGGACCAACTGAGTGAATGTGGGAGTAAAACGTTATATATGAATCCACGCGTCAACATTACAGTTGATAAACTGTACAGTCATATTTCTAAATCATTAAAAATTACTAAACTTTTTGTAAGTTCATGTCAATAGTGAAACATAGAATGATGATTGTTTATGAACATTGGTAACCTCAATATTACATTTCCTCTGTTTCTTCCTGTTGTTCAGATGAGTTAGGCTTCTATGTTTAACTGTGCATGAAGCATTTTCCCCTGAGCCATGTGTTCAAATATGTTTTGTAATTCCCTAAATATTTAGCCAGCATTGCAGGCTGAGCAGGCAAGTTGTTTTGCCAGAAATGCTGTTGATGCTGAAGATTGGTCTACAAAGAATATTCTATCCATATATAACACTTGGTTGGGTAGATCACCTGCAAATCTTTTCTTGTTGGAAGGTGAGACTTCCCCATATCATTAAGTGTGTCCCCTGTCTGGGTACCACAGACTCTATCTACCGAAGGAAGATGTTCATCTTATACCTTATAAAGTGGCCATTGAGTGTATGTCCATGATCTTCTGCTGCTATAGGCCATCCACTGCAAGGTTCAATGCGTTGTGTGTTCAGAGATGCTCTTCTGCATACCACTGTAGTAATGTGTGGTTATTTGAGTTACTGTCACCTTCCTGTCAGCTTGAACCAGTCTGGCCATTCTCCTCTGACCTCTCTCATCAGCAAAGTGTTGAACTGCCACTCTCTGGATTTTTTTTTTGTTTCTTGCACCATTCTCTGTAAACTCTCGAGACCATTGTGCGTGAAAATCCCAGGAGATCAGCAGTTTCTGAGATACTCAAACCACCCTGTCTAGCACCAATAACTATTCCACAATCAAAGTTACTTAGATCACACTTCTTCCCCATTCTGATGTTTAGGCCAGCTGCAGCAAAGAATTGGCTTCATGGCTGTAAACTCAATTGCATGAACTTTAGTTCTGAGTGTTATTTGTTTACTTTTTTATTGTTTGCACAACTTGTTCTTTTTTTGCATATTGGGTGTTTCTTAATGGTCCTATTAGGTTTCTTCATTTTGTGGCTGCCTGTAAGAAGATAAATCTCAAGGTTGTATATAGTGTACATACTGTACTTAGATAATAAATGTACTTAGAACTTTGAAATTTTGAACTTTGGTGTGAATAACAACTGAACATCTTGACGATGTCTGTATACTTTTTGCGTTGAGTTGCTGCCACGTGATTGGTGGATTAGATATTTGCAATAACAAGCAGGTGTACAGCTATACCTAATATAGTGATCACTGAGTGTATGCCTCAGCTATTAACTGAACTCCATTAGTGTAGCTCAGAACTAACTCACAGCAAGCAAGAGCATCGTGGTAGTTTCAAAATGATTTCCTACAAGATCTTCCTATTTTAATCTCACTCTCCTTAGCAGAGTAATGATTACAATCTGGCTCTTCATTGTGATTAGGATCATTGATGCTAACCCAGGTCCAACACTATCTCCTAAATCTGGTGCCTTGGACAATGACTGACTGCTGAAAGAAGAGTAAAGTTGGAAAAGCCCCAAAGATGCCAGTTATTTTCTAAAGAAAATCCTTTGAAAGAAAAGCCCGGACTCTCATTTATACATTTTCTTCCAGAACCGTTTTATAGTCATGGAGTCAAAGAGCACAGAAATAGGCTCTTCAGCCCATCTAGTTATGCCAAACTATTCACCTGCCGAGTCCCATCAACCTGAACCCAGACCACTGACCTCCATATCACTCCCATCCATGTATTCCCAAATTTCTCTTAAATGTTGAAGTAGAACCAAACATCCAGCCCTTCCGCTGGCAACTCATTCCACACACTCACCACCATCTGAGTGAAGAAGTTCCTCCTCATGTTCCCCTTAAACATTTCACCTTTAACCCATGACCTCGTGTTCTAGTCTCCTACACTCCTTTTTGTTCTATTCTCTCTTCTGTCAATATGTGTCAGCTAATACTTGGCATTACATTCCAAAAGCTACTTCGCAGCTTGTTCTGCTGGCCTGTCCATGAACTACTGCAGTCGATTGGTATTACCTTCACTGTCTGCCACACCTTCCAGCCTGCCTTCACCGGCAAATTTTGAAATTTTGCAATATCCAAAAATACAGTATATTTATTTTTAAAAAGACATCAATCCCATCACTGGTCTTTGGGGAATATTGTGCTCCACCATCGACCAGTCTGAATAAAAACACCATCTGTCCTTAAACAAGTTCTTTATTCCATTTCATCCTGTCTGTTAACCAGCCTTTTAAGTATTACTATGTCCCTGCATTCTTTCATCACACAATTCTGAAATTTCTTCAAAAAAATCCAATTAGTTTAGTCAGACCTGATCTACCTTTAAAAATCTGTGCTGACCTGACTTAATTAACATAAACTTTTCCGAGTGTCTGTTACCATTTTTCCCTGAGTATTGCCTGTAAGGTATTACCCTTCAGTTTAAGAAGGCCATTTACCACTATCTTCTCAGGGGCAACTACAGACAGGCGATTAATTGGTGTCTCACCCAGTGAAGTCTACATCACTCAATAGAATAACAAAAATTTCCAACAGACTGGTCTGGAATTTCTAGATACAGGTTGAGTACCTCTTATCCGAAATGCTTAGGGCTGGAAGTGCTTCAGGTTTCAATTTTTTTTCCGATTTTGTAATATGTAATGAAATAGCTTGGGATCATCATAATTTCTGACTCTGAATTTATATACTACTGGTAAGGAGTCTTTGTTCATCACACATATATACTGTTGTAGCCGTTCAGTGTCTTAGATTTTCATCAGCGATGATCTTGGCAAACTCATCAATGAATTTCTCTGCTGCTTCGTGATCACTGGACACTTTATCACCACAAATCTTTTAAAATTTAATGCTGTGCCTTTTCTTAGATTTCTGCGGCCAGCCTGCTGATTATTCACAGTTACCTTCAATTTTCAATCTGGTGTGAGAGATCTTTGTTTGTTTCGTGATCAGCATACCGTTATGCAGCATATGTTCACTCCGACTCTGATAAATCAACTCTTTCAATACACGATCGAGATCTTCAATTTTCATTTTATGCAATGTTTCCCCAGCACTTTTCATTAACTTCTGTTCATTACATATGTGAGGTCACTTCTCAAAACTGTCTGTGGTGTGCAGAGACCTGCGTGTCGCGTGGGAACTTTTACAGTGCCTTGTGTCACGTCAGCACTCAAAACAGTTTTGGAATTTGGAAGTTTTTGGATTTTGGATAAGGGGTACATAACTTGTATTATAATGATAATAATAGTAATAATAACATTTAGTAGACGATGCAGTCAAAGTGCTTTACAATGGGATAAAGTGCAAACATGAAAGTAAAAGACAAAAAGATGTCTGTAAAAGCAAGGTTAAATTAACTGGTTTTGAGCTGGTGTTTAAAAGTGTCATCTGAGTCTGCATCCTTTGTAGTTTTAGATATTGAATTCCACAGTTTGGAAGCATTGTTCAAAAAAGTTGAACTGCCAATCACCTTTTGAGGGAGATTGCTTAAATTTAAAAGATTGGTGGAAGAAGACCTGTTCGACCAGGATTATAAAATGAAAAAGATTCTGTTTCTACAACCTTCTTTGAATAAGGCTTTTGCATTTGTTCTTTTCATTCCTTTGACATCTTCCCCATATCTACGAAAGATTGGAAGATTGTGACATGCTTTTTCACTCTCTCCAACCCTCTCTTCCCTGAACATCCTTGATGTAGGCTACATATCCATTCTAAGGCAAGGTACCTTTTCCAGCATCATTGGTTATGTGCTTTGACGTAAGACATTTATCCAGTATAGGAACATCAAATAATTGATCCAAGCCAACTGACTTCACAGCCGGTGAGAGAATCTCAAGGGCATAGGTTTGAAGCCAAGGGCAAAGATTTAAAAGGAATCTGAAGAGTAACTTTTACACACAGAAGGTGGTGGATACAATACTGTGCAAAAGTCTTAGGTGCATATGTATAGCTAGGGTGACTATGATTTTTGCACAGTACTGTGTTTACCAACGTGCTGCAAAGAGTGAGTTTATATATCTGGAGGGAGAAAAGGATGTTTTGAAAGGTGAGGGTGGAGGGCCACAGGAGGGGTGTGGGAGAGGTGGCAGAGAAGCAATGCCAGGTGTGGCGCAGGTGCAGACACAGCCAGCTCTGAGACACCAGGCAAGGTCACTCGATTCCAAACAATTAGTTTATTGATCATTACAGAATGTTTCTCTGATGCTTCCTGCGCCCTCCCCTCTCCCTTCCCCTTTTCCCAACCATGATTCCCTTTTCCCTGCCTCCTTCCCACTCTCAGTCCACAACAGAGACCCATATCAGAATCAGGTTTATCATCGCTCACATATGTCACAAAATTTTGTACTTTTCCCAGTGCAATACATAAAATTACAACATTACTGTGCAAAAGTCTTAAGCACCCTAGTTTAATATATATGCCCAAGACTTTTTCACTGTACTGTAGATTTACACTTTCGAGAGCTTGTGATTCTGCCAAGCAAACTGAAATATGATTGGAAGGATGAATCAGAATCTGAATCAGGTTTATTATCACTGACATATGTCATGAAATTTGTTTTTTTGTGTGACAGCAGCAGATTGCAATACATAAAATAACTGTAGGACTGTGCAAAAGTCTTAAGCACACCATCTGTATAAATATATATGTGTGTGTGTGTATATATATATACTTTTGCACGTTGCTGTTTATGGAATGACCTCCCAATGAAATTAGAGAAGGTAAAATTAAAGCTTAAAGACATTTGGACAGGTATGTGGATGGGAATGTTTTAGAGGTTTATGGACCAAATGCAGCAAAGTGCGACAAGATCATGTAGACAATTTGGTTGGCATGGACAAGTTAGGCTGAAGGGCCTCTCTCCCTGTTATGTAACTCTGATGCAATGGTCCAAGTTAAAGTAAATGTATTTTTAATGTACGGATATGTTGCCATATACTAACTTGACATTCATTTTCTTGCAGACGTTCACAGGAAGAAAAATAAATGTAATGGAATTTATGTAAGCAAAGACTAACGAACAACCAATGTGCCAAAGAAGACAAATTGGCAAATTTAAAACAATAACTCAGAGGTTCCCAACCTTTTTTATGCAAGAAGATTTGGAGGATACAGTCCTCAATAGCATTATTTGAAGGCAGACCATTATCTACGCCAGATGGCCGCACTGATAGTTAACTTTTCAGGCTGAGAACACTTAATCAGTTCTGATTTTATTTCAGCTTGCAAGCACTTACATTTCATTTTCAATAATTCCAACAATTTTTCTGCCAATTCCCTTCCCTTCTATAGATGTGTAGTGGAGAATATATTGACTGGTTGCATCACAACATTGTATGGAAACACCAAAGTCCTTGAACAGAAAATCATACTAAAAGTAGTGTATATGGACCAGTCCATCATGGGTAAAGAGACCTCCCCTCTATTGGGCATATCTACATTGAGTACAGCTACACAGAATATTGTTGCAGGAAAGCATTATCCATCATCAGGGACGACTACCACCCAGGACATGGTCTCTTGTCTCTGCTGCTATCAGGAAAAAGGTTCAGGAGCCTCAGGACTCACACCACCAGTTATTACCCCTCAACCATCAGGCTCTTGAACCAAAGAGGATAACTTCACTCAACTTCACTTGCCCCATCACTGAACTCTCCCACAACCTATGGGCTCACTTTCAAGGACTCTTCATCTCATGTTCTTGATATTTATTGCTTATTTATTTTTTATTATTATTTCATTTCTTTTGTATTTGCACAGTTTGCTGTCTTTTGCACACTGGTTGAACAAGTTGGTATGACCTTTCATTGTTTCTATTATGGATTTATTGAATATGCCCACAAGAAAATAAATCTTGGTTGTTTATGGTGACCTATGTGTGCTTTGATATTAAATTTACTTTGAACTTTAAACTTTCCCTCACCTTCACACATTCCATCTCTGACTCCTCCCCTCCATTCTGTACCTTCATTCTGCATGGAGTCTATCTACGTTTCCACACACCAGAATCCTTAAAACATAGAAGGCCATCCAGCCCACTGAATCTATGCCAGCTCTCCGAGCAATCCCATTGCTCATTGATGTTCCCTGTAACCCATTCTCCCCACATTCCCATTAACTTCCTCATTCACTTTGACACAAATGACAAAATACAAGTGAGTAATAAATCTCCCAACTTGCATGTCTTTGGGATCTGGGTGGAATCTGTAGCACACTCAGAGGTTACAAGGAGAACATGCAAACTCCACACGGACAGCATAGGAGGTCAGGATAGAAACCAGGTCACTGGAGCTATGGGACATCTGGACTACCAGCCGCATTACTGTAGTATTCTATCGACCAGAAGCTCTCCAGTCCTCACAGTTCCCTTGACAACACTTCCTCGCCGATCTGCGGATTGATCCAAATCTAACAGGATTCGGGGGCACTGACTTAGAATATAAGGATGTCCCTTTAATACTAAGATGAAGAATTTCTTCAGCCATAGAGTGGTAGATCTGTAGAATTTGTTGCCACAGAGGGCAGGGGAGACCAGGGGTTGTAAAAAAAATCAGCCATGATCGAACAGTGGAGCAGACAGTGGTCGAATGGCCTAATTCTGCTCTAATATCTTATGAGCTCACTGCTTTTGATGAGAATATTACTCCATTCCTGAGCAACACACACGAAATGCTGGAGGAACTCAGGCAGTAACTATGGAGAGGAATAAACAGTCAGTGATTTGCACCAAAGACCACTAGTCAAGACCAGAAAGGGCAGAAGCCAGGTTAAGAAGGTGGTGGTGGGGGTGAGGTGGTAGGGGAAGCAATACAAGCTGGCAGATGACAGGTGAGGCCAGTTGAGGAGGAAGGTGGGGGGATATAAAGTAAGAATCTGTGAGGTGATAGGTGCAAGAGGTAAAGGGCTGAAAAACAAGAAATCTGATAGGAGAGGACAGTGTGTTATTGTATTCCCTATATTTTACAGCCCTTTCTGAATTCTGATGTTGGTGGGGACAACGCTGTTCCTAAAGTGTTGAGAGTGTATCTTCAGCTTCCTGTACCACCTCTCTGATGGTAGCAATGAGAAGAGAGCATTTTCTGAGCGACAGGGGTTTCCTCAATGACAGCAAAGCCTCTTAAAATGTCCTCAGTGGTGAAGAGGATAGTTCCCATGATGGAGCCTTGCTGGCCTTTAAGAGATCAATCCTTAACGTGTACCAGTGAGGTGTGGAAATGCAGTTGTTCCTGAACCTGGTGGTGTGGAACTTCAGTCTTCTGTACCTCCTGCCCTCAAAGATTCAAGATCCAAGCTTATTAATCATGTCACTTATCACATTGATACATACAGTGAAACACATCATTCGTGTTAACAACCAACGCGTCCCAGAGTGTGCGGAGGGGAGTTACCAGGTGGCACCATACATTTGCTTTGTCAACGTGGCATGCCCGCAATGTTCAGCAGAACAACACAGAACACAACAAGCAACAAAACAACAGCAAAACATGTCCTGTTCCTCCCTCCCTCCCACTCACATACACAGTTCCCAAACCCCAGGCAAGTCCATCTTCTCCGGCCTCCAGCCTCTCGCAGACTCAGATTCCGACTCAGACATTGGGCCTTCACCTACCCCGGTGGACTCACAGAGATTCTCAGACTCGGGGCTCCAGCCAACAAGCCTCAACATCCGGATTGCCTCGATCACTTTGACAGAGGGAACAGTGTTCTGATGGATATAATGTGCAATGCCACAGGGCATTCAAATCGTGGACCCCATGCCTGCTGGAGTGTGTACTTTCACAATGGGTCTAAGGTGACAGGAGAAGCACAATCTTGCCCCACAGTCTCTGTCCACAACATGATTTGTCAGGGTGGCACAGAAGTTCCTTCAGTGGTCAATGGGATGTCATGTCGCTGGAGGTGGATATCAAGGTGGGGTTTGGTCACCTCCTCCCACCACAGAATAAAGGATTCGCCTTCAGTGACGGCAGGATGGCAAGCCTGGGAACACATCACAGAACTCAAACGCAAGAGGTTCTCCGGAGCAGTGCACACAAAATGCTGGGGGAATTCAGCAGGTCAGACAGCATCTATGGGTCAGGATTTAGGCTGAGACCCTTTGTTAGGATGGGAAAGGAAGGGGGAAGAAGGTTACCCAACTTCTACTATAGTTCTTTCCCTTCCCCCACCTAATAATTTGCCATGATGAGGCCACCCTCAGGTTGAAGGGGGCAACACCTCATATTATGTCTGGGTTTCTCCCAACCTGATGACATGAACATCAATATCTCTAGCTTTTGGTAATTTCTTCCCCCCCCCCCCCCCACAACCTCTCCCTTTTCCTATTCCCCATTCTGGTTACCCAATCATCCCATCATCCCTTCTCCTCATCTTCCCATTGCCTCCCTCTGGTCCCCCTCCTCCTCTTACATCCATGGTCCACTCTCACCTCCTATTAGATTCCTTCTTCTTCAGCCCTTTATCTCTTCCACCTATCTCCTCCCAGCTTCTTACTTTATTCCTCCTCCCCCACCTACCTACTTTCACCCTCACCTGGTTTCACCTATCACCTGCCAGCATAATGATTGTCTTCACTGCACGTGGTGAAAGGCTTTGGAGCACAGGGATTCCTTGCTGCTATTTGCACATATAAATCGATGGCCAGCAATGTGGACGGGTGACGAAGAACATCCATGGAGGTTGGGCTGTTCCAGGTCAGTGGGTCCTGGGATCAGATGTCCATGTAAGCAGGAGGCACAAGGGCTGGTGATTCGTCGGGCCCAAAGTTTGAGGCCTGAAGTACAGGGTCCCGTCATTGACTAGTCCAGGAGGTTGATATCAAAGATTGAAGCCAGAAGGACAATTGGAAGTGTGGAAAATTGAAAGCCTTGAGACTGGAAATGGGAGGCCTGGAGGTCAGTCCTCGATTTAGAGAACTGCCTGTACATATGTAGGTGGGAGGGTGGGAGAAAAAGGGGCTTGTTTTGCTGTTGTTATTTGTTGCGTTCTGTGTTGTTCTGCTGAGCATTATGGGAATGCTATGTTGGCACCGGAATGTGTGGTGACGCTGGTGGGCAGACCCCAGCACAACACTTAGATCGTGTTGGTTGTTAACACAGATGACGCAGTTCACTGTATTTTTTGATGTGCACCTGATAAAGAAATGAATCTGAAACTGAGTTATCTAATTATTCTGATTAGTTTAGAGATATACTGTAATCCTATTGAATAATCCCCTTGTGTATCATCCTTGGTGACAGAACATCTGGGTTTTCGTGTCTCTGTTTCCAAATGAAAGATTATCCACCTGAAATAGTACTTCTACCTCTCTCACTCTCCAAAGCCACTGTCTGTCAGACCAAGTACTTTAAACAGTTTTTACCTCTAATTATTTCAGAATCGGAATCAGATTTAATATCGCTGGCATTTGTCGTGAAATTTGTTAACTATGCAGCAGCAGTACAATGCAACACATGACAAATATAGGAAAAAACTGATTTACAGTAATTAAATATATGTAAATTAAATAGTTAAAGTTAAAATAAGTGGTGCAAAAACAGAAATAAAAAATAGTAGTGAGGGAGTGTTCATGGGTTCAATGTCCATTTAGAAATAGGATGCTTCTGTACCAATAGAATTCCTGGTAGAATACTATCTAACTAATTTTTCTCATGGATTCTCCTGTGCTGTGTTGATGATACTGCCAAATGAGTCTCAAAATACTTATAGCAAGTATCTGGAAGTTCGTTTTATGGACATGTGTGGTGAACTACATATACCTGTCTGGACACGCCCCCCCGCTGACTGCTCCTGTGGCCCCTCCCACTGACCGTGGCTCCTCCCACAGACCCCGGTATAAAGGCGATTGGAGGCACAGACCCTTCCTCAGTCTCCAGGATGTTGTGTGATGATCACTTGCTGCTTGTGCTTTCTTCCAGCCAATAAAAGCCTACCTTAACCCACGTCTCAGTTATTGATGGTGCATCAACATGCATCCAGTGTGGATTAGATTCATACCAGAAATGCATTCCCAAGTCCTAAAATGAAAAGACATATTAGACCATAAGACAGTGGAGCAGAATTAGTCCATTCAGCCCATCGAGTCTGCTTCACCATTCCATGATAGCTGATTTATTATCCCTCTCATCCCCATTCTCCTGCTTTCTCCCTGTAACCTTTGACGCCCTTAGGATCTATCAACCTCTGCTTTAAATATGTCCTGTGACTTGGCCTCTGTAGCCACCTGATGCAATGAACTCCACAGAATTACCAGCCTCTAGCTAAAGAAGATGAGAAATCCTTGTCTCTTTCTAAAGGGAAATCCTTGTTTTCTGAGGCTGTGACCTCTTGTCCTAGACTCCCCCACGATAAGAAACATCCTCTCCACTTTCGTTCCATCCAGGCCTTTCAGTATTCAGTAGGTTTCAATAAGATACCCCCCCCCCCACCCATCCTTCTAAACTCCAGTGAATACAGGCCCAGATACATCAAATGCTCCTCATGTATTAACCCTTTCATTCCCAGAATAATTCTCTTCTGCGCGTGGATTGGATTTAAAACAACAAAAAGATAAAAGGCCGGCCACACACACACAAAATGCAGGAGGAACTCCACAAGTCATGCAGCATCTACAGAAATGAATAAACAGTTGGCATTTTGAGGCCCTTCATCAGTAGAGTCCTGTGTGTCTATGAAAAGTCAACTATCATATTAGAATCATGGATCAACTTCATTGGCCATATACATTACATATCATCCACATGTTAAATGTTAAAGTGCAGATTATGGAATGACATGTGAATCAGAATCGGAATCAGGTTTAATATCACAAGTATATGTCATAAAATTTGTTGTCTTTGCAGCAGCAGTACAATGCGGTATGTAATAATAGAAAAAAACATGAATTACATTAAGTTTATATATAAGTTACATTAATTAAATAGTGCAAAAAATAAAAATAAAAAAGTAGTGAAGTTGTGTTCATGGGTTCAACGTCTGTTCAGAAATTGGATGGCAGAGGGGAAGAAGCTATTCCTGAATCATTGAGTGTGTGCCTTCAGGGTCCTGTACCTCCATTCTGATGGTAGCAATGAGGACAAGGCACGTCCTGGGTGATGGGGTCCTTAATGATGGACGCCACCTTTTTGAGGCATCGCCTCTTGAAGTTGTTCTGGATACTACGGAGTCTAGTGCCCACGACCGAGCTGGTAATGTAAACCTCATTATAAAAGTGGTTTAAAGTGTTCACAGTGCAATGCCATGATTGTGATAATAAATGGGGTGGTGGGGGTGTTGGAATGGTTGATCAGATTAACTGCCTGGGAAAGAAACTTTTAAAATGGCAAGAAGTTTTTGTTTTACTAGCCTTATAGCGCTTTCCAGGAGAGAGCTTTTGGGAAAGGTAGTCTGCCAGGTGGGTAATGTCCGCAATGATTTTATTTCCTGCCCACTTCTTTGTCCAGGACACATACAAGTTATGTAATTTAAATCAATTTGCATGAAAGGGGAGCGTCACATATTGGGATTGCATACTGGAAATTCCAAAAAGGCAATGAACAGGTGTGTGACCCTGAAAGCCTGCTACCTTCAATGTAAATTCCAATTTGTTTGGAATGCAGATATTTGGCCAATTCTGTTGTCTGCCATAGATTCTATAGGATCTATGTCTGCCATAGATTCCAGGTAATCGAGTTCTAAAGATTAAAAATCAGCTTTATTTGTTACATATACATTTAAACATCGAAACATATGGCCGTTTGCGTCAAAGACCAGCACAGTCTGAGGATGTGCTGGGGGCAGCCCGTACGTGTTACCATGCTTTTGGCACCAACATAGCAAAGACTCTTGCAAATAGCTGCAGAGGTACCGTGGGGAGCATTCTAACTGGATGCATCACCACCTGGTGTGTGGGTGGGGGCACTACTAAACAGGATTTAAATAAACTGCACAGAGTTGTAAACTCCAGGACACCTTCAAGGAGCAATGCCTCAAAAAGGCATCATTAAGGACCCCTACCACCCAGGTCATGCCTTGTCCTCATTGCTACCATCAGGAAGGAGGCACAGGAGCCTGAAGACACACACTCAACGATTCAGGAAAAGCTTCTTCCCCTCTGCCATCTTCTCTTCTTTTTCTTCGGCTGTCCATCGATTTCGATGTTGACTGTGCTGAGAGTTTTACTCCAACATGCCTTGCACAGTAATAAGACAGACGGTGCCATGCCCCCACCATACAGTCTCCCTGGGCTTTCAAATCTGATGCTAAGTGGTACACAGGAGTGTAACAGACTTAGCGGATAAGGAAGCTGCCCCGCAGTGACAACTAACTAGTCTGGTGATGCCATCCGTTGACCAACACTCTGGTTCCTCCGCATGCCACCAAGGTGGCTGTACCATTGACCCTTTTGGACTCATCTGCCACAGACACCGTCAGACACCCTGCTGCCGGCGTCCTCGTTGGGTACAACCTTTGCCTGAAGAGCCATAACCTACAAAGTAGCAAAGGCATGTTTACCTCCTTGACTTAGCTAGCCACGATCCTACTACTACTAGATCTAGTCTAGCCGATGGAACATCACCTTCACGGCTAGGTTAGACCTGCCAGAGAATGAATCTCCGCCGTACCTTGCGGATGTTCAGTCAGTGTCACTCCTACACCACAGTAAGCCGCCAAGGTAGGATTTTGCCATCATGAACACTACCTCACAACATTTTTAATTTCTATTTTTGCACTACTCATTTAACTATTATATATATTTACTGTAATTCACGTTTTTTCTATTATTATGTGTTTCATAGTACTGCTACCACAAGGACAACAAATTTCACGACATATGCCAGTGATATTAAACTTGATTCTGATATACCCACAACTCACTAATCCTAACCAGTATTTCCTTGGATTGTGAGAGCAAACTGGAGCACCAGAGGAAACCCACCATCATGGCGAGAAAATGCAATGTTCTTACGTACAGTGGGTATTAAATTCTAAACTTACAGGTGGCACGGTAAAGAGTTACGCTAATCCAGGGGGTTCCCAACCTTTTTTATGCCATGGACACCTACCATTAACCGTGGGGTCAGTGGACCCCTGGTTGGGAACCCCTACGTTAATCGCTATACTACTATATCTCTCTAAGATGTTGTGGGACAGTTTGATGAGATTCAGTAGCTGATTTCTGCTTCAGTGCAGATACCTTGAACTGTAAAGCTGCAGTCCAAAACTCATTGCTCACAAATATGAGGTGTAGAAATATAACTTTCATCCATGATAGAATTTTGGAATTATGGACACTCCGAGAAGATTCTGAACATTCAGTAAACTATCATGTGAACTTTATCTTCAAAAGAATCACAACCTATCTTCCCAAAAACATCATCTCCTCAATCATCCCAAATGGTATTTCCTTAATAATATTCATTTTTCCTTAACTTTGAATATTTGCAAATGTATGAGTTATAAACTTCTTATTTCTACTACTTTAATCCGAGCAATCAAAAGAATCTTCAATAAAATGAAAGAGCAGGAAGTACTCAGTTCAGACAGCATCTTTGGAGAATAAAAGCAAACCGACATTTCATGACTAATTCCTTTCCTGAAAGTTAAAACTACACTTTGACAGTCTCCCCTGACAATCAAAAAAAGTTCAAAAGTTCAAAGTAAATTTATCAGACATTGGGTGAAGATAGGTCTCTACCAAAGGAGGTTTAAGGTGCTCCTTCCTATCACTTGCCTGCAGCCCACCCTTGGGCAAGATGTAACATCTGCTTAGCCCCCCCCCCCCCCCGTAACATCTGCTTAGCCCCCCCCCCCCATGCCGATCAGGGTCACCTGAAGCCATGGGAGCAGGTGCTGGATGGTCCTACCAGCAGCCGGTGCATATCACAAGTCCTGGTTATGCGGCCACTGACGCCAGGCTGACAATCTCTGAAGAGTATTGATCATGGCTGGGGTCATTCTTCTTGCAAAGACACTGCCCAGAAGAAGGCAGTAGAAAAATTTGCCAAGAACAATCCTGGTCATGGAAAGACCATGATCAACCTATGACATATGACACAGCACATGATGATGATGACATATATGTCACCATACATTGCCCAGAGAGTCATTTTCTTGCAGGCATTCATTGTAAAAGAAACACAACAGAACCAATAAAAGCCACACACTACAGAGATCAACGTGCAAAAACAACACTATGCAAATATAAAAATGAAAAATAATAATTAATAAATCTGATAAACCCACAACGATTATTAATCATTGACTTTTCTTGTACATGGCGACCAATCTAACCTAACATACTGACTAAAGACATGCACGAAAATGGGAATCAAACTCTACACAAAAATCGCCAACTTTGAACAAAGCTATACAACATGAAAGCGATTGCATGTCACCTGAGTTTAGGGGATGATTACAAATAGTTTTCTTAAAAATAAAAATAGCTTATTTCTTTGGTTATCCCCCCGCAACCCCAACCCGTAATCTGGAGCGCTCTGCAGGAGAGATTCGCCAAGTATTCCGTGCATCTGAATATTTTTGTGCCTTTGATCACAGCACTGGGAAAGCAAAGGGGAAATTCTTCACTTAAGTGCCGCGAAGGGAATTTACGCGTTTGCACAGTTGTATACATTTAACAGCAAAATCGTTATGCTTCACTCTGGGACTGAAACACGCGATTTGACTATCCCTGATTAGTACTGATTTGCAAAACGTATCTAGCCTGTACAGGATCGGCCTCGAAACTGGAAGCGAGTACGACCGGCCAAAAGTGTCTGCGCACACGTCATGATGTGGCAGATGGCTAAGTATTTGTATAATCTGTCGTGTTCTCCTATTTATTCGCAGTCTCGAGTCTCGAAAGGCGAGCTCGCGTCGCCGATCGAAGTAATTTTCACCTCCGTTTAGGTCTCTGACATGAATATTTGTGCATTTTAAAAGATTCTTCCAAACTCGGGTCAACATGGTCAATGGCAAAACATGATGAGCTGCCTTCCAGCGAAGAAATAACATTGTCTAGTCTGGCACATCTCTCAATCGTCACACTTTGAAGTCAATATTATCCCCTGTCTAGTCTTCTAAGGTATACAAACAGGTATAAAAATCGCTACCTTGTGCAAATGCCCGATTTTACCACAGTAATAATTACATGCAAAATACTCCAAATTTTACACGTAACTATTTTGCTTGCTCTGGCATCCAAAAGTTGTTACTATGGGAACAGGTTTTGGGGGTGGGTGGGTAAAAAATCAGCTCCTTTCCCCCTCCACCCAAACTTGCCGCCTGCAAATACCGTACTGTATTTACACGTCAGAGTAAATAGTTAGGAGGAGAGAAAGGTGGTGGATGGGGTGGGTCGTGAGCCGGCGGAGCATGCGCAGGAGTGAGGGAGCCGGCACGGGGGGGGGGGGGGGGCGCGGCTCCGGGGCACAGAGGGGGCGGGACCAGGCCGGGAGGAGGTGGGGCCAGCGCGGCAGGAGCGCCGCGTCACGTGAGGGCGGCTCATGCCGCGCGCTGCCGCTGAAATCCGGGCGAGAGCGCGAGCCACTGGGCACCGCGGCGGTTGCGCTGCAGCCACGGAACGACGAGCCGTACCGGGAGCTTTCCTCAGCGCCGCCTCTTCACATGAGAACACCTCGCACGCCTCAACCATGAGAGGTAAGCCACCGATCGGGAGAGGAAACCCGTCGCTTTTACTTTACATCGGGTTGAAGTCGCACCTGTTATGTCCTGCAGTTATTCTCTCAAGTAAATCGGGCACTGATGATAACGCAGCGTCTCTGATGTTTTAAGATATCCCGCCACACGAACTTCACTATTCCTGTCAAGCTTGGAGTGTTCCCTTCCTACCAGTCTGGGGTTTGGGGCAGCTTTTGCCCTGAATTCCTCTTCCCCTGACAGCCGCGATTATATGTACAGTAATGTCTCATCCTCTGCACGCTGCACAGGTCCGGATTTGCGTGCAAGAGGGATCGGGAATTGATCCTGCTACTTGCTTTCTGCATCCTGACACTTGGGCCAGCTTTCCTGCTTGCAGCCGAGGGGGGAGTGGTGGTGGTGGAGGGGGGGGGGTGTTGCGCAAAGTTCGTAAATCTAAAACCTGCCGCTTGTAACTTCATTTTATTTTAATCTGTGCAAGAGCGTTGCGGTGCGCTGCGCTTGGGACAGGAACTTTGTTTAAAATGATGATTTCTGTGTGTGTGTGTGTGTGTGCTGCATCGGGGCAGACAGTACGCTGATCAACGAACTGCCAGACTGCCGGAGCGTCCCACTGACCTAGATCTGTCAGAGTGAATCAGTCCGGAGGAGGGGGATTCAAGGTGCGGGGGTGGCTCGGTCGCTAAGTGCTTCTGTGCATCCCAGTCCATGGGTGTACTGAACAATAGTGTGCGGAATCGGAACAACCAGGGCAAATCATACACCTATACACAGTAGCTAATGTATCCAGCCACAGGCTCTAAAATAAAATGTGCCTTCCTTCTCTTCAATGAAATCAAAATTCAAGTTTACACACACCAACTTGACCGTGTAGCATTGAATATGTAATCCTGAAAGATGTTTGTCCTTAGTAATTATTGTCCTTACTCATTCTGTAATAAACACTAAATTCAAAAATCAGCAGAGAGACTTCAATCAAGTCTTTGCCGTCATACAGAAGTATTGCATAAACTTAATTATGAATGCGGTATATACTTATCAGGACGTGGCCAAGGTTAGCACCGTTTCACTGCTACGGTTGAATAGAGCCACTTTGGTTAAAATCTGGATAAAACTAAAACGGAACTCTTAAAAATCAGAGAAGTGCAAGTATCATTGAAACTGGAATTGTTAATTTGCTTTCTGCTGCAATTGTAGAGTATCTCACAGGAATTTCTATCACTTATACCGTATCTACAGAGTCAGTATGAAATGTGTATGCGTTTGAAAAATACATTTGGAAAATTTCTAACTTGTACAATCAAAGTCTCTTGCGTGCACAATTTTGGGCTTATGGATTTCACATGCGAAATGGAGGGATACACATAAAGTGCGGGCTGGTTACAGGGATTGGTCAAATGCTGAGCACTGTTTTTGTTGTTATGAATGTCCCATCACTGGGATAGTCCTGGTTATTTTCCGATTACACCAGTAACATGGATGGTCTGATCTAGTGGAGTGGGTGATACTTCCTCTGCTGGGGAGGCAGGTGGAACCCGGTTGGATTCGATTCAATCTGACCTGCAATAGGTGTGAATAAACTCTAAATGCTACAGAAGGGAAAACAGTAATTAGATTTACGGGAGTTCAGGCTTAAAACTACCTTCAGATAATAGTGATGTTTAAATGCCAAATTTACTCTTTTCATGTTCCAGTCAAAAAACTAAGAATGGAAAGACATTGTTTTCTTAAATAGCTGGTCCTAAATATATTTTATTTTAAGGCAGATGCAACATACAAGGCACAAATTTGCATTTTCAAAGTTTATTGAGTCTGTAAATACAGATTTACAATTTTTAATCTCCATTAGATTATTTTATCACAAATGATTTTGTTCCTCCAGTATATGAATCAGGTTTAATATGTTATGAAACTTGTTGTTTTGTGGCAGCAGCGTGTTGCAATATATAATCATGAAACTATAAATTACAATTTTACATATGTGTGTGTGTATGTATATGTAATTGTTTTTTGCAATTAAGTAGTGCAAAAAGACAACCAATAAAAAGGTCGTGAATTCAATGTCCATTCAGAAATCTGATGGCGGAAGGGAAGAAGCTATTCTTGAAGCATTGAATGTGTGCCTTCAGGCTCCTATACCTCCTTCTTGATGGTAGCACTGAGAAGAGGGCACGTCCTGGATGATGGGGGTCCTTGATGCTGGCTGTTGCCTTTTTGAGACATCGCTTCATTTCATGGTGATGAATCATATATGGTGTCGATCATTCTGTGAGAGGATGGACATTTTAAATTTCTCCAGCACACTGAGACTTTAAATCAATCCTTGCCTTTGTGTAATTATTACATCATCGCCAGGACCTTCACACCGTGGCCTGAAAGATAACCTACAAGCCAAATCAGAGCAAGTGGCAGCTTATTGAGAAATCAGGACCATTATCATTGTTGACATGCATTTTCAGCTCTATGTATTTGGAATTTTCATTAATATTGGAAACGCTTTACCACCAGGGCATTTGGAAATTTAAGAGCAACTCAATCAATTAATGCTTCTCAAAAAAGCTAAGTCTATTATCAATTAAGTGTAATTAAATATCAGAGGCTACCTAGTTGTATGGAAGTTTTACTGCTACAGCTGAATAAAGATACTTTTACTAAAATCTGGGTTAAACTGAAATTGAACTTAAAAATCAGAAAACGTGCAAGTGTCATTGAAGCTGGAATTATTAACTTGGTTTCTGCTCCAATTGTAGAATATCTCCTAGTTATTTCTACTACAAAGTTCAAAGTAAATGTATTATCGAAGTACATATATGTCACCTTGTACTACACTAAGATTCACTTCCTTGCAGACATTAGATTTTAGAATGAAGAAATTGTCTTTTAGGAAATGGGATTAATGTGGGATCAGTGTAAATGATCACCATGGATATGATGGACCATATGCTCTCCCTCATGTTCTGGTTCTCTGACTCTAAAGCAGGGGTTCTCAACCTGGGGTTCATGGACCCTTTGTTGAAGGGTTTTGGCCCATGGCATAAAAAAGTTTGGGAACCCCTGCTCTAAAGGGCTAGCCGCAGGTGCCTTGTGCATGAAATTTTGGACTGCATTACCCCACCAAGATACCATTTCACTCTGCATAAGATCACAATGCGAGGCTCCAGTGTTTGCTGTTCAATTTTGTTCTGTTGTGGAGCTCTTCAGATTTCAAAGTTCACTGTAGCAAGTGTAGATGATTGATGGCTGGCAGAGCCAACAGATTGGGGAGCGGGGGTGAAATTCATTGGAGTTGGCGAGTGCAGAACTGAGCTGGAGTTAGATTCAGCAGGAGCGCTGGAATTCTGCAGTTGGATAAGAAGAGAATGGAGTGCTGCCATTCAGTTGTTACATAACTACACTGTTAGAACCCAGCCAAGACTAGTCTGTCACTGATAAATTTGGTGTGGAGATATTTAACATTACATAGATAGATTCCATTGTGATGATGTACTGTACTTTTACACTTTTTGTATTTTATGGCTTTTTAAAAGCTTAAATATTTTCACTCAATTTCTACCATCTTATAATAGCTAATTTAGCATTTGAATGCTGAATCTAACAGCATACAATTTAAAAATTATTACCTTTCAATGTGTAGCGAGAAACATATGCCAGTGCTCAGACAATGGGACTGTAATGGTACGTTTTCATGATTGATTTTATTTTTATTTAAGGGAAACTGCGGAGCAGACTCGGGCTGAATGGTCTAATTCTGCTCCTAAGTCTTATGGCATCTAAGTAAAAACTAAGAATGAATGTTAACTCCCTGAAGCAATAGAATGGTTTCAAGCTTGTTGTTGTCAATGGGGAGTCAAGTTGATTGACCTTGAACAGTGACGTAATTTTGCAAGACCTCTCTGGGTTTGCTCTCTCATTTGTTGGTTCCACTTTCTGTCTGCAACTTGGGAAAGGAGCTCACTTCTGCCGCATTTGCTGACTGTAATGCAGAAGCTGAAACCATGAAAATGGAGGAGGGTGTTGGAAAGATGTTGCTGAGGGCTCTCTTAACAACAATAAACTGTATGCATGGAACTCGACAGTTTACTCTTTCTAGTATAGGAGCTAAAATATGGAGCATTATCTAACTGGAACTGTTTGTTTTGACAGTTCTTTGAACCATTGTTAAATAATTAAAATAAAACCCAGAGGCTTTGATTCTGAGAATGTTTTTTTTTACGAATAAAAGAATTTACGTCATTCCTAAAAGACATTTGCGAAAGTGTTATAATTGGCATGATATTTGTTCTCATGTGAGTTTATGTGAAATAAAAAAAAATTTTTCCCCACGCAAATACACTTGTGGTCCAATTATTGTACTGTGCACAAGTCTTAGGCACATATATATAGCTGTATTTGCCAACATGGAGTGGAGAGCAAGATGGTAAATCTGGCGGGAGCAAAGGATGTTGGAATGGCGAGGGTGGAGTGCTGCAGGAGGACAGAGGAGGAGTGCCAGTAGCGAAGGGGGGCACAGATACAGACACATCTAGCCCTGAGATACCAGGCATGGTCACTTGATTCTAAGTAATTGGTTTATTGATCATTACAGAATCTCTCTCTGGTGCTTCCCACTCTCTCCCCCTCCCTTCTCATTTTCACAACCGTGATTCCCCTCTCCCTGCCTCCTTCCCACTCTCAATCCGCAATAGATACCCATATCAGTATCTATTTTATATATATATCGTATGTGCTTAAGACTTTTACACAGTACTGCGTAGGTTTGCATTGGGCTATATTACTACATTTAAAAAATATTTTTTGTAACTTTTTTTCTACTATCATAATTATATGTGCTATGTGTGTCTGTTGCTTCTGTGTTTTACACTTTCACCTGAGAGGAATGCTGTTTCGCTTGGTTGTATTCACGTGTGTGGTTGAATGACAATTAAACTTGAACCTTGCATAGAATTAGAGTGATTAAAGATTCCAAGTTGATTTACAGCAATCCTGCAAGTTTCTTTGAAATTGCTATTGCTTTTTGATAAGCCTGAGGTTCAGGAGGATCTTCTATTGAACTGAAATTTATAATATCCAATAGGCAAGAGAGTAACTTTATATAATTCATTATTCTTTATAAATCATTGGTGTTGTTTTTAATTACTTCATGCCCTGACCAACACTCTATAGCAATATAAATAATTGCTGGAAAATGCCAGTTTGTGGATTGTTTATCCCACTCCTATCAGGGAGGAGGCTACATAGCATCCACACCTGACTCAAAAACAGTTATTTTCCCCAAGCAGTAAGGTTGATTAACACCTCCACCCAGTACTCCACACGTCCACGCCCCTCCACCACTTCTATATTCTCATTTCCCGTCTGAGTCACCATATGTATAGACATGCCTGTGCTTAATGTCACCTTGTGTATATACAATCAATCTATGGATATACAATGCTGTGCAAAAGTCTTAGGTATATATATGTAGCTATGATCCCTAAGACTTTTGCACAGTACTGTATTTGTCAATATGCAGCGGGGAGCGAGTTTGTAAATATGGTGGGAGCATAGGCTGTTGGGAATGGCGAGGGTGAGCACTGCAGGAGGGATGTGGGACAGGTGGCAGAGAAGCAGTGTCAGTGGCAGAGAGTGGCACGGGTGCAGACACACCTTCACACCTTCCCACCTTCCCAGGCAAGGTCATTTGATTACAAATAATTGTTTTATTGATCATTATAGAATGTCCTTTTGGTGCTTCCTGCTCTTTCTCCTCTCCCTCCCTCTTTTCCCAACCATGAATCCCCAATCTCCACCACTGTCAGTCTACAACAGAGACCCATGTCAGAATCAGGTTTATCATCACTCAGATATGTCATGAATTTTTTTTTGCAGCAGCAGTACAGTGTAATACATAAAATTACTACAGTACTGTGCAAAAGTCTTGCATTTTTTAATTATTGTGTTCTTTACTTTTTATTGGGTGTATTTTTTTTGTGCTACATCAGATCCAGAGTAGTAATTATTTTGTTCTTCTTTACACTTGTGTATTGGAAATGACATTAAACAATCTTGGATCTTGATTATATCTATAGGAATAAGGGCAACACAATTCACTCTGAATCCATCAATACCATCCCTTTTTTTCAATAAACAAGTAGTTTTATCTCTTTCAAGATGGACATATCACATAAAATAATATCTCACATCTAACCAAATTATAGGTCCTTTCTGTAACACTATTCAAATCAAGGAGTCAGTTAACCTCTTGAGGTGTTTTGTCAAAAATATATTCTAACAAATCCGCTTTATTATAAACGAATGCTGTTAGATTTTAGAGTGTACTTGAAATCTTTCTGGAAGTATGAATTCAATAAAAGTTATCCATTTCATAATGAATGCGTCGTTGGTGTATAAAATGCAACTTAAACCAAGCAAAAACGGGAACATAAAAACAAGAGATTCCGCTGATGCTGTAAGTTCAGAGTAACACATACAAAATGCTGGAGGAACTTAGCAGGTCAGGCAGCATCTATGGAGAGGAATAAAGAGCATCAGAACTGATCAACGGTCTCATCAGGAAAAAATTGCTTCTTTATTCCCCACCATAAAAATGGGAATGAATGTACATAGTACTTGAACTACTTTTTCTCAATAAGGTCACTAGCAATGCTCTGCTAATTAATGTTGTGATTCTCATTTTGATTGTATGTTTAAATTCAGAATTTACATGTCTTAACAAGATCAGTATGAATTTTATTTCCTTACTGAAAAATCTTCCTGAGTATTATATTAGTAGACATTAATAAGAAAATGTTTGTTTTGAAAAGTCCCTGTGGAGTTTTATCATCTGATATAATGTGTTTTACAAAACTAAACTAGCTTTTTTTCCACATGTGTTATCATTTTGTCTATTAATTTGAGTCTTAATGATTCTCTCGATTTAAGAAATATTTAGGTTTCCTGAATCTGTATGTATTTTCTTAATACCTTGGCTCAATTAGCAATTTTTATTGCTAACATAATATCAAATTTTCCATAAATAGACAGATAAAACTATCTTTGAAATGGATGCAAAATCAATTCAGTGTAAATATTCTGATCTACAAAGCAACTCATTACCTTTCAATAGCATCATACCTCTGGAAGCATTTCAAATATACTTTAAATTCTCATGATATTCTTTGCTGATGGAATGAGTTTGGCAAAATATATTTTTGGATAAAACATCTCTAGAGACTGACAGTGTCTTTCAGTTTTTTTAAAAAAAAGCACATTTTGCACTCCACATCAATTAATTTTTTAAAATTAATTAAATCTTTCTCCTCTGAATTTTGTTGCACTGAATTACAATGCCATATTATAGAAATCCAACTCAGAGGATGCTACAGTGGTCAATTTTTAAACCACCAAAATCAAATCCAGACTAAATATTTTTGCCAAATTCTTTGCTTTTTCTCAGTACTTCTTTGAAATTTGTTTTGCTTTGGGTGGCAAATTAATGATCAGAAGATATCCATTAATTTCACCTACTTAGTCCATTACTCTGAGTTTTATTAATCAGCAATGCTTTTAATTTAAGAAGTATTTAGGTTGTGGAGACTATAGGTTCTTGATTAGTTGGAGCGTCAAGGGTTACAGGGAGTAAGCAGAAGAATGGGGTTGAAAGTAAATTAGCCATGATTGAATGGCAGAGCAGATATGATGGGCTGAATGGCCTAATTCCACTTTTGTGTGTTATGATCTTCTTGTCTTGATATATTGCTGCCTGCAAAATTTTGGTGTGTCATTTCAGAGAAAGTACCCTGATGACCCATTGAATTCCTACAAAGTTCGAAGTGAATTTGTTATCAAAGTACATATATGCTACACCATAAACTACACTTTCTTGTGGACATTCACAGGAAAATAAAGAAATGAAATAGGATTAATGAAAAACTATACATTAACAAAAACTGACAAACAACTAATGAAGACAAATTGTGCAAATGATAATAAATAAATAATACTGAGAACATGAGTTGTAGGGTCATAAAGAGTCCAGCCCTTTGTTGACCCTGCAGCAAGTTTTCCTTCTCCTAGATGAACAATCAATGAACAGATGAACAGTTTCAATTAAGTCAGTGCAAATTCTTGCACTTGGTGAGTTCTTCAGTAGTTCTTCAGTGAGTTCTTCAGTAGCTGATATTGTAAACATATCAAAGTATTGGACTGCCAAAGACCAGATTATGTGCAGCCTATGCCACACTTTCATAGAGTAATGGGATCCTGCCACTAGGCACCCCTTCCTCCACTTTTTGTAACTTGCTTGTCCACTTGTCTCTCCTGCCACTTATCTCTGCAAGCAGTACAAAATGCTGCACCTGCCCTTCCAGCTCCTCCCTTTCTACCATTCAGGACCCCAAACAGTCCTTCCAGGTGAGGCGACATTTCACCTGTGACTCACTTATTATATCTGTTTCTCCCGCTGTGACCTCCTCTACATCAGTGAGACCTGATGCATGCAGATCGGCACCATGCAGGCGTAGCGGTTAGTTCAACGCTATTACAGCTCGGAGCTTCGGAAGCTCAATTCCGATGTCATCTATAAAGAGTCTGTACATTCTTCCCGTGAACCACGTAGGTTTTCTCCAGGTGCTCCAGTTTCTTCCCACAGTCCAAAGACGTACTGGTTAGTAGGTATATTGGACATTGTAAGTTGTCCTAAGAATACGCTAGGGATAAATGGCGGTGGGAGGGTTGCTGGTCAGCGTGGCTTGAATGACTAGAAGGGCCTATTCCACGCTGAATCTCTAAATAAAAGATTGGGGGACTGCTTTACAAGTACCTTCACTCTGTCTAGCCCAAAAGACAGGATCTCCTGGTGTCCACCTACTTGAATTCAACTCCTCTTTCCCATCCTGATATGTCAGTACATGGCCTCCTCTGCCTATCTCAGGTTGGACGAGCGACACCTCATATTCTGTCTGGGTAGCCTCCAAACTAATGTCATAAACATCCATTTCTCTAGCTTCTACTAATTTCTCCATCTTTCCCCCTCCCCACTGCTTTCTCTCACCCCACTTATTTTAGCTTCTTCTCCCTTCCTCTACAGTCCTGATCAAGGGTTTCAGCCTGAAACATCGGCTCTTTATTCCTCTCCATAGACTCCATAAACAGTCTCCTGGGAAGAGCAGTAAATGATAAATATCCGAATTCTGGTGGTGGGCATCTGAGAAACTTCTTTCCTCCCTGAACGCACCAAGCAGACAAATCTGGACTGGTGGATCACCAGCAGTTCACTCTGACCAGGACACACATGAGTTGACTTTCTTCAAAGTTCAAAGTAAATTTATTAAAGTACATATACATCATCATATATACAGTAATTCTGAGATTCATTTTCTTGTAGGCATTCATGGTAAGACAAAGAAATAGAATATAATCAATGAAGAACTGCAAAGACTGACAACCAATCTATGTGCAAAAGAAAGCAAACTGTGCAATCAATTAATTAATAGGTAAATAAATAAATGGATTAATAGATAGATAAATAAGACTGACATAATGAGCTGCCCCCATCCTACCCAAAAACTGGCTGAGTTCTCTTCAGAGCTTGTGCATCATCTCAGCTAGGGCTGCATGAGCTGGCAGCTTGATCTACTTGTCATCAAACAGCTGGAATGATTTATCACAATTGGACATCATTTGTTCCTGGTTAAACTTAACAGCACATCATAATTGCAATATTTGCCAATGAGGACACTATTTTGACCATTGATTTTAAGATATCTGTCAAATCACAAAGCAGTTACTGTTGGTCTAGTGTAAGTGGCCAAGCTCTAGCAGTCTAGGTTGCTGAAGTATTTAAAACAAGGAGTGTAAGTCAAGGCCCTCTTCTGAAATATCTCCGAAGCCTTATGATCCTTAATCATGTACAGGCACTAAAAAAAATCCGTGAGGGAAAACACACACACAAAATGCTGGAGGAACTCAACAGGTCAGGCAGCACCTGTAGAGAGGGATCAAACAGTCGATGTTTCAGGCCAAGACCCTTTATCAGAACTGGTCAGAAGTTGGTGTATGTTACTCTGGATTTCCAGATTCAGCAAAATCTCTTGTGCTTAAAATTCACAGGGGATTAATAATTCATCATAGATAAAAAGTGCGAACGAGTGATACTGCACTGGTTGCCTGCTGCTTATCATTGTAAGCAGCAAGTTACTTGCTTAATAGTACAACAGACACACAGTGTAATGCTACCTACTCTGCCCTGTTATTCAGAACAAATTTCCATCTCACCCTTTTAGAGAGTCATAGAACACTACATTACTGAAACAGGCCCTTTGGCCCATCTAGTCCATGACAAACTATTACTCTGCCTAGTCCCATCGACCTGTACCTGAACCATAGCCCTTTCACAAACATTGAAATTGAAATTATATCCACCACTTCATTCCACACTCTCACCACCCTCTGAGTGAAGAAGTTCCCCCTCATTTTCCCCTTAAACACTTTGCCTTTCACCCTTAACCCACGACCTCTAGTTGTAGTCTTTGTGTGGGAAAAGTCTGACTGTATTTACCCCACCTACCATTGGGAAGATAGGGTAAATGCAAGCAGACTTTTTACAGTTTATACCCCTCATAATTTTTTTATGGTTTTGCTTATATCAAATATCCTTGACAATAAAACAACCCTAATTTCTTTAACTGTAGCTTCATGACTGGGTGTGAACTTTCTGAGAATTGTTCATCAATGATCCCAACGTCCGATTTTTCTCTGTCCTCAAGTTTTAGCCATGTCCTCGGTGTTTAGAGGACATGTTTGTTCTGCTGATGTATCTAACAGTGAATTATTTCATTAAAAAAATACAATTTACAGCTTTAAAGGGCATTTAGACAGGTACGTGGATAAGAGAGGGTAAACACAAATTGGCTTGTTCCCCTCAGATGGATGAGACTAGAACTAGAGGTCAAAGGTTAAAAGTGAAAGATGAAATATTTAAGGGGAATCTGAGGAGGGAACTTCTTCACTCGGAGAGTGAAATGAGCTGCCAGCAGAAGTGGTAGATGTAGGTTTGACTAAATGCGGGAGGGATATAGAGGGCAATGGTCCAGGTGCTGGTCAATGGGACGAGGCAAAATAATAGTCTGGCGTGGACTAGATGGGCCAAAGGAGCTGTTTCTGTGCTGTAGTGCTCTATGACTTGAAAGGTTTAGAAGGATATGAACAAAATGTAGGCAAATGCAATGGGTGGAGGTAGGTCCCGGTCAGCATAGATGAGGTAGGTTGAACGGCTTGTTTCTGTACTGTATAATTCAATAAATCAGATTCATTTGTTTATCACATGGACATCAAAACATGCAGTGAAATATGCCATTTGCGAAAACAACCAATACAACCACAAGTGTCACCGTACATTCCAGTTCCAACATGGCTTGCCCACCATGCTCAGCAGACCAACACAAGCAACAAAGGCAGCAAATTAACCTTCTTTCCACCACGTGCGCGCACACACACACCTACCTCCAACCCAAGACAAGCCTCCAGTGGCCTTGCAGACTCGCAGATATCTGTGCAGTAGTATTCACTTCCTTGGTCATAACTCTCAAATGATGCCAGCTTTACATTATTATTTATTATTTATACACTTAAACCCAAGAGAAGTGGAGGAAGACACTATTATTTCAGAAAAGAAATAGCCTGTAGATTTAGGGATAAGAGAGCAGAACAGAGTGTGGCTTGTTTAGTGCGCTCATTTATTCTCCATGGTGGAGAAGAGCAAGTAATGTGGTAAACTGTCTTTCAGAATTCCCATTTGTATTTGAAACCCCCTCCAAGAGTAATATATTTGTGATTTGCAATTTCTAGAACTCCTGTGATGTGATATTTACTGTTATCTAGAAGATATCCTTTCCATTGGCATCTTCTTTACTGGCTTTGTCATCTTCTGAAAGTACAATGTCCCCACTTTGGAATATTGGCTTGATTACTCTAAATGGCTCCATAAATTGTATTGCTATGTGATTTATACCAGAAGATCAGTGTAGAAAATCTTAGGAAAATATCAATTGACGGAATTCCATTATACATTGCCACCACTTCTGCAGAAGTGAGATTTCCAAACTAAAGATCCATGATCCACTCCCCATTTCCTATTTTGACGTACTGGTCTACTGCCACAATGAGGCCACAGTCAGGATGGAAGAGTGACACCTCGTAGTCCATATTGGTAGCCTCCAACCTGATGTCATGACCATTAATTTCTCTAACTTCCAGTAGTTTCTCTCCCCCCCCCCATTTTCCATTTCCTTTCTGTCTCCTGTCTTACCCTTGCTCTTCTCCTCACCTGCCCATCATCTCCCTCTGGTGCCCCTCCTCCTTCCTTTTCTTCCATATCCTATTGTCTTCCCTTATCAAATTCCTTTTTCTTCAACCCTTTACCTTTTCCACCTATCACCTCGCAGCTTCTTAATTCATCCTTCCCATCTGTCCTAATCCCACCTGTCTTCATCTATCACCTGTCAGCTCACCTGTGTACCTTCTCATTCCTCCCCCCCACCTTCTTATTCTGACTTCTTCACCCTTCCTATCCAGTCATGATGAAGGGCCTCAGCTGTCAACCATTTATTCCTCTCCATAGGTGCTGCCTGACCTGCTGAGTTCCTGCAGTATTTTGTGTGTGATACCGTGATGACGGATAGCATTACTGGTCCAAGTTTAGCAAAGTTTCACCATGGTTTAAAATTTTGATTGCAGACAGAGTCACATTTCTCAACGACTGAACCTTTGTACCTTGCTGATTTAGCTATGATTACCTAGTGCTAAAGGGCGGGATCCATTTAACTATTTAAAGACCAATGCTTTCTAATTATATTCAACAATTTTCCATGCTAGTCTGTTATTATGTAATTATATTCCTTTGGCCTTGAGTTCTACTGGAAAGAAAATTGGGCAGTTAGCCAGTCAGGCTTTGAGAATCTTTTACAGTATATTAGAACCCAGTCTCCTTATATTAGCAAACTAACGTCTCTAAAGCAAATTTTGGATTTCAAAATCAGGTTTATTATCAGTGACAAATGTCGTGAAATCTATTGTTTTGTGGCATCAATACATTGCATAAAAATACCATAAGTTACAATAAGAAATATCTTAAAATATGTAGATCAAAAAGAACAAAATTGTGGTGTAGTGTTCATGGGCTGTACAAAAATCTGGTGAAGTGTTCATGGGTTCATTAAGAAATCTGATGGCAGAAGGAAAGATGCTGTTTCTGAAACGTTGAATGTATGTCTCCAGGCTCCTGTATCTTCTGATGGTAGCAATGAGAAGGAAGCATGTCCTGTATAATGGGGTCCTTAATGATTAATGTTGCCTTGTTGAGGCATCGTCTTTTGTAGATGTGCTCGATGCTGGGGAGGCTTGTGCCCATGATGGAGCTGGCTTGGGTTTACAAGCCTCTGCAGCTTTTAAAAACTCAACCAGCTCATTTTCCATATATTAACAAACTAAAACTTTTAAACACAAATTTCTTTTTCTGCTGTCTCCTATAAATGCATGATGAATTTTATTTTTAATGTAGCTATATTTGGTAAAATGTCAATTCATAATTGGGATGAGTCCATTCCCTTTGCAACCTGGCTCAGAGTAGCTTTGAGTTTCCATTCAGTGAATGAAAGAGCATTTTGCACTTGTAAATATAAGCACTTTGCCATCTCATCCTCAGTAAAGGGGGTGAGGAGATGTGAGTACAGATTTTATGTATGTGCTATTATTACAGACTTTATACACGGCCCAAATTGGTATTTATCACCACCTAGTGTGCAACACTGGAATTACACCTCACAATATCACTGAAATGTTTTCAGTGGGTTGCTGGGTAAATGTGTGCCTTCTGATAAAAGCTTTGTAAATCAATTTTGAAACTATTTATAGCTGTCAAATAGCATCTTCCTGACATGTTATGCCTGAACACTTGGCATATTCACACAGGAAGAAAGAAATTGGTTTATTATTGTCATATATTCTGACAAACAGTGAAAAACTTGTCTTGCATGTCATCTATACAAATAATTTCATTACAACAGTGCATTGAAGTAGTACAAGGGAAACCAACAATAGAATGCAGAATTAACTGCTACAATTACAGAGCAAGTGCAGTGCAAACAGACAATAAGGTACAATACCATGACAAGAGTATGTGAGATCAACAGTCCAGCTTGTTGTACTAGGGGACCATTCCATAGACTCATAATAACAGGATATAGTCCTTGATCCGGATTATACATGCTTTTAGGCTTTTGGATCCTGCACTGTAGGAGGGAGGGAGTAAAGAGAATGTCTGGGGTGAGTAGGGTCTTTGATTATGCAGGCATTGAAAAGTGTAGGCAAAGTTCATGGAGGGGAGGCTGGTTTCCATGATGTGCTGGGTTGTATCTACAACTCTACGCAGTATCTTGCAGTCAAGGGCAGAGCAGATGCCATTCCAAGCTGTGATGCATCCAGAAAGGAAAGAAATAATGAGGCGCACTTACTTTTTGAATCATTGAGCTGCCACCCTGAAAACCCTGCCCCCGATGGACAGTCAAACTACGTAACTTCCTATCCAATGGCCTTCAGTAACATTGCTTTTTCTGGGTGTCTATTAGAAAATACTATTCACTTTCCATTTTTATAGTGTTAGCACTACAGACATTTTTGACTGCTTTTTTTAAACCCCCTTTTTTGCCACCCAGTATTTAGATCTGGATACACAACATGCAAACAATATGTTGGGTTGCAATGGCCTTCTTTGGATGTATGCTAATGATACATAACGTTATGGATTGGATGGAAGCTGTGTAGTTAAGTGATCACCACAAGGTTCTGCAGATGCTGAAGGATGCAGAGAAATGCACACAAAATACCGGAGGAACTCGCCAGATCAGGCAGCATCCAAGGAGAGGAATAAACATCTTGATGTTTCCGGCTGAGACCCTTCTTCGGGATAATTCTATTAATGTGATTCTGCCAAGTAGAGATGATTTATAGCACCATGCTACTTTCCAGGAATAAGTGACATATTTGATAAAAGCCATTTTCTTCCAATTAGTGATCATAATAGGTAGATATTAAGATAACAAAATAGGGCACATGATAGCGTAGCGGTTAGCGTGACACTATTGCATCTAAAGCATCTGAGTTCAGTCCTGGTGTCCTCTGTAAGAAGTTTATACATCCTCTCCATGGAATGCATGGGTTTCCTCTGGGTGCTCCGGTTTCCTCCCACAGTTGAAAGACATAGGTTAAGTGGTTGTTGTAAATTGTCCTATGATTAGGCTATTATTATATCGGGGGTTTGCTGGCGGTAGTGAGGTTTGAAGGGCTGGTTGGGCTCTGTTTGAAGGGCTCTGTTCAGTAGCTTTAGAAATTGAAAAAAAAATATAAAATCATCACAACTCCAGTCTTGTACCCTGGCACCTGATGCACTCAGAATCATTAAACCCAAGCAATCCCTTTTGCTTTGTGCTCATTTCCTCTGATTTGTCCTGTTTCAGTTTTGGAAACAGACCTTGTTTGCAAAAGGAATAATGCCGGGCCCCTCCTGATTGATCTGCCTGTGGTGTGAGTGACCTAGTTGATGATTTCTGCCGGCAGCACAGTGGGGCTGATTTTTTTTTATCAATGTTGAGCCAATTTTTAAAAATTTACGTCCTTTTCATTTTTTATTTTGGAGTAAGTTTCTTTACCTTGCTCTCAATGGTCACTCTGAGTGACAATTCAAAGATCAAAGTGTTTATTATCAAAGTATATTTATGTCACCAATAAAAATTAATTTTCTTGTGGGCATTTGCAATAGAACAAAGAAATGCAGTAGAGATTGATTTTATAAATCAATAAAAAACTACACAAAGTCTAACAAAGAACTAATGTGCAAAATAAGACAAACTGTACAATTACCCAAAAAAAGTATTAAGTAATACTGTGAACATAAGTTATAAAGTCCTTGAAAGTGAGTCCATAGGCTGTGGAGTCAGTTCAGTGTTGAGGTGAGTGACGGTATCCATACTTGTTCAGGAGCCTGATATTTGAAAGTTAATAACTGTTCCTGAACCTGGTGGTGTGGGGCCTGAGGCTCCTGCACTACCTTCTCGATGGCAGCAGAGAGAAAAGAGACTTATGGCCTGGATGGTGGTGGTCCTTGATGATGGATGCTGCTTTTTTTGTGGCAGTGTTCCTTGTAGATTGAGGTAGATATCCTCAATGGTGGGGAGGGCTTTGCTTGTGATGGACCAGGAAAGTGTATCCACTACTTTCTCTGTTCCTGGGCATTAGTGTTCAATTAGGGGATTGAAGAGGCTAACTGATAAAGGGCCTTGGCCGGAAACATCGACTGTTTACTCCTCCCTTTAAGTGTTGCCTGCCCTGCTGAGTTCCTCCAGCATTTTGCATGTGTTGCTCTGCATTTCCAGCCTTACTGCCCAATTACACCCATGTGTCATTGGAATATGGAAGGAAACTGAAGCATCCAGGAGAAACCTGTGCATTCATGGGGGGGAGAATGTATAAATCGCTTACAAGCAGAGGAGGGAATTGTGTGTGTGTGTGTGTGTGTGTGTGTGTGTGTGTGTGTGTGTGTGTGTGTGTGTGTGTGTGTGTGTGTGTGTGTGTGTGTGTGTGTGTGTGTGTGTGTGTGTGTGTGTGTGTGTGTGTGTGTGTGTGTGTGTGTGTAACAATCCTTCCAAATGGCTGTAGACTGGTACAAAGTGAGTGTCTTTTACTCTAAAGTGTTGAACTAACATTACCGTCATAAGTAAATACAGGTAGGCTTCACAGTTTCTGATGGCTGCGGAACAGTTGAAATATCATGCACAAGTTAAATTATTAAAGTACAGTGACTCTGTACCATCTCTTGGTAAAGTATAAATAACTTTACTTCTTTTCGCACTTGATAGTATGTTACAATTGCATTGCAGTTCATATCATTATAGAACCATCCTTTGCATTTGGGTACATTCATATATTAGGTATAATGTAGTGCTAGTTAAACTGAGTAGCATTATTATTATCAGGTTGTCTTTGGTACTAAGTTCAGCCTTCAAGAACCAGTACAAAAGAACCAGAAGTAATTAGCAAGTGATGTGCCTGATTGAAGTAGTGATGCATGGCTGCAAGAATTGGTTTCTTCATGTGGCCATACTCTTAAGAAGCAAAACAGACGGCTTGACATTTTAAAGAGCTATTTACTTCCTTTGCCACTTAGCTTTCAAAAGGCTGTGTGTGGTTTCTGTGCACGCCAAGTGCTTCGCATTTCCCTCTATGCCAATCAGCCACTTATCTCTTTGGTTTGTGGGTGCTGTCTGTGACAGTTTCAGATTGCTGTTCTCAGCACTGACATGGAAAATTGTTAAGCTCAAGGTTTTATAATTAAAATAGAACAGAGGTCTTCTTGAAATACTGATGGTTGATTTATGGATGGGAAAACATCAAAGCATCAAGGGAGGAAAGCCAAAACCTCAGCACCAGACTAAAACTGAAATATCCCTACAAAATCAACAGCTCTGTTAAATACATTTCATAGTAAAAAGTAAGGGAGAAGCTGTGATATGCAGTCACAAAAGGTACTACAGATGCTAGAAATCTAAAGCAAAACACACAATGTGCTGTAGGAACTTAGCAGGTCAAGCAGCATCTACGGAGGGGAACAGACAGATGACGTGTCAGGCCAAGGCCCATCTTACACAGTACTGTGCTAAAGTGCTAGGCACATACAGTGCTTATAAAAAGTATTCACTCCGATTTTGAAGTGTTAATGTTTTGTTGTTTTATAACATTGAATCACAGTGGATTTAATTTGACTTTTTTTTTGACATTGATCAACAGGAAAGAATCTTTTGTGTCAAAGTGAAAACAGATCTCTACAAAGTGATCTAAATTAATTACAAATATAAAACACAAAATAATTGATTGCATAAGTAGTCACCCCCTTCAAGGTCAGTATTTAGTGGATGCACCTTTGGTAGCAATTGCAGGCTTGAGTCTGTGTGGATAGGTCTCTATCAGCTTTGCACATCTGGACACTGCAATTTTCCCCCATTTTTCTTTACAAAGTGCTCAGGCTCTGTCAGATTACATGGGGGACGCGAGTGAAAAGCCCTTTTCAAGTCCAGCCCCAAATTCTCAATTAGATTGAGGTTTGGACTCTGATGTGGCCACTTCAGGACATTAACTTTGTTATTTTTAAGCTATTCCTGTGTAGTTTTGGCTTTATGTTTGGGTTTATTGTCTTGCTGGGAAACAAATCTTCTCCCAAGTCGCAATTCTCTTGCAGACTGCATCAGGTTTTCTTCCAGGATTTCCCTGTATTTTGCTGCATTTATTTTACCCTCTACCTTCACAAGCCTTCCAGGGCCTGTTGCAGTGAAACATCCCCACAGCATGATGCAGCCACCACCATGTAGTGGCTTCACAGTAGTGGTGGTGTGTTTTTGATGATGTGCAGTGTTTGGCTACACCAAATATCCTGTTTAGTCTGATGGCCAAGAAGCTCAATTTTGTTTTCATCAGACCATAGAATCTTCTTCCAGCTGACCTCAGAATCTCCCACATGCCTCTGGCAAACTCTAGCTGAGATTTAATGTGAATTTTTTTTTCAACAGTGGCTTTTTCTTTGGAACTCTTCTCTTAAACTACGACTGGTGAAGCACCCAGGCAACAGTTGTATGCTCAGTCTCTCTCATCTCAGCCATTGAGGGTTGTAACTCCTCAAGAGTTGTCTTGGGTCTCTTAGTGGCCTCCCTCACTAATCCCTTCTTGCACGGTCACTTCTCAGTAACTTTTTCACGCAGATACTTGGAGTGTTCTTTTGTCTTCATGGTGTAGTTTTTGCCAGGATACTGACTCACCAGCAGTTGGACCTTCCACAGACAGGTGCATTTTTACTACAACCAGTTGTAACACATTAACTGCACACAGGTCATTTCAATTTAACTAATTATATGACTTCTAAAACCAGTTGGCTGCACCAGTGATGATTTGGTGTGGCCTATTAGAGTGGGTGAACACTTGTAGAATCAATAAAATAATAGTGTTTTATATTTGAAATTAATTTCGATTACTTTGTGGAGATCTGTTTTCACTTTGACACAGAAGAGTCTTTTTCTGTTGATTGGTGTCAAAAAAGCCAAATTAAATCTGCAGTGATTCAATGTTGTAAAAGAATAAAAACATGAAAACTTCCAGGTGGGGGGGGTGAATACTTTTAATAGGCACTGTATTTACAGCCAGGGTGCCTAAGATATTTGCACAGTACTGTATTTGTCAACGTGGAGCCAAGAGTGAGTCTGTAAATCTGGCAGGAGCAAAGGATGTTGGGAATGTTGAGGGTGGAGCACCGCAGGAGGGGTGTGGGATAAGTGGCAGAGAAAGAGTGCCAGGGCATGGGTTGGCGCCAGTGGAGCCACATCCAGCCTTGAGACACCAGGCAAGGTAATTTGATTCCAAGCAGTTGGTTTATTGATCATTACAGAATGTCTTTCTGGTGATTCATGCTCCCTTCCCCTTTTTCCCAACCATGATTCCCCTCTCCTTGTCCCCTTCCCACTCTCAGTCCACAGTAGACCCCCATATCAGAATCATGTTTATCATCACTCACATATGACATGAAATGTCATATTTTGCAGCAGCAACAGTACCATACAATACATAAAATTACTACAGTACTATTCAAATACCTTGGGCAACCTAGCTATGTATATGTGCCTAAGCCTTTGCATGGTAATGTAGAGAGAATATTCCAACCATTTATTTCTTCAGGTGTGTTGAGCCTGTTGTCAGTTTGGGTAAGTCATACTTGTACAGCACATAAAGAGGCCCTTCTGTCTAGCTCATCTTTGCCAACCATGGTGCCCACCAAGCAAGGCTGTTTGCCCACATTAGGCCCATTTCCCTCTTAAACCTCTCCTATCCCTGTACTTAAACTCAAGAGATTTTGCAGCTGCTGGAAATCCAGAACAACACACATAAAATGCTGGAAGATCTCAGCAGGTCAGGCAGGATCCCTGGAAATGAGTAATGCATTTTGGGCCGAGACCCTTCATCAGTAGTCACTTACTAAGAAGGGCACTTACTAATCAATGTACTTATCCACAGAAGGAACATAGTGCAGCACACTTACAGGCACCTTGGTCCATAATGTGTGCCAAACTTTTAATCTACTCTAAGATTAAATTAACATTCCCCCCCCCCCACATACTCTCCATTTTTTTCCATCCATGTACCTATCTAAGTATCTCTTAAATGTCTCTAATGTATGTACGTCTTTCACCATCCCAGGCAACTCGTTCCACGCACCCACCATTGTGAGCAAATCCTCTAATATCTTACCCCCCCCACCAATTTAGTTTTGTCTAATCATCTTAAAATAATGTCTTCTCTTATTAGCCATTATCACCCGGGGACAAAGTATCTGGCTGTCCACTCAATCTATGCCTCTTAACATCATCTAACCTCTATGAAGCCACCTCTCATAATCCTTCGCTCCAAAGAGAAAAGTCCTACCCACCTTCATAAGACCTGCTCTCTAATCCTGAAAAATTTCTTCTGCACTCTCTATCAAAGAGATAGCGGGATCTGGACCAACTGGAAAAATGGGCCAGAAAATGGCAGATGAAATTTAATGGAGACAAGTGTGAGGTGTTGCATTTTGGAAGGACAAATCAAGGTAGGACATACACAATAAATGGTAGGGCGCTGAGGAGTGCAGAGGAACAAAGGGATCTGGGAGTTCAGATACATAATTCCCTGAAAGTAGACAGGGTTGTAAAGAAGGCTTTTGACATCCTGGCATTCATAAATCAAAGTATTGAGTATAGGAGTTGGGTTGGTAAGGTTGTATAAGACATTGGTGAGGCCAAATTTGGAGTATTGTGTGCAGTGCTGGTCACCTAACTATAGGAAGGATATCAGTAAGATTGAAAGAGTGCAGAGAAGATTTACCAGACGTTGCTGGGTCTTCAGGAGTTGAGTTACAGGGAAAGATTGAACAGGTTAGGACTTTATTCCTTGGAGCATAGAAGAATGAGGGGGGATTTGATAGAGGTTTACAAAATTATGAGGGGTATAGACAGAGTAAATGCGAGTAGGCTCTTTCCACTTAGACTAGGAGAGATAAATACGAGAGGACATGGCTTTAGGGTGAAAGGGGAAAGGTTTAAGGGGAACATTAGGGGGAACTTCTTCACAGAGAGTGGTGGGAGTGTGGAACGAGCTGCCATCTGATGTGGTAAATATGGGCTCACTCTTAAGTTTTAAGAATAAATTGGATAGATACATGGATGGGAGAGGTCTGGAGGGTTATGGACTGGGTGCAGGTCAATGGGACTAGCGGAATAAAGTTTCTGCACAGACTAGAAGGGTCAAATGGCCTGTTTTCTGTGCTGTAGTGTTCTATAGTTCTATGGTTCTATCATGAGACAACCAGAACTGAACACAATACTCCATGTGGTCTAACCATAGTTTTATAGAGCTGAAACATTACCACATGGCTCTTGAACTTGGTGCCCTGACTAATTGAAGACAAACATACCATGCACCCTCTTAACTACTCTAATAACTTGTGTGGTAACTTTTAAGGATATATGGATGTGGACTCCCAAGTATATGCATGGCAGAGTTTGTTTTGCACACCAAGACCAAAGTTAATGACATAGTGACACAATCACCCCACTGCTAACTCACTGCAAAGGTGATCTATAAGACATAGGAGCGGAATTAGGCCATTTGGCCCATCCAGTCTGCTCTACCATTCCTTCATACCATCCCTCTCAACCCCATTCTCCTGCCAATTTCAGTCCTGATCTCCAGAGTTTGTAGCTTCTTCCAGGGGCTCCAGTTTGCTCCCACATCCCAGTCTCATGTAGATTAACTCACTGTTGTAAACAGAATCAGTTTAATATCATTGGCATATGTCATGAAATTTGTTGGTCTGCCCCACAGCACATTGCCTATAGTACAGGGGTTCCCAATCTTTTCTATGCCATGGACCAATATCACTAAGCAAGGGGTCTGTAGAGCCCAGGTCGGGAACCTCTGCTGTAGTGTGTGGAAACTAGGAATTGAGGGCCCGTGGAGAGAATAAAGTGAGATAGTATAGGATTTGTGTAACGTAAGTGCTTGATGGTCAACATAGAGTTGACGGGCCAAAAGGCCTATTTCTGTGTTCTATTCCTTGTCGATTGTGATTCATTGGCATCAAGCGACGGAAGAATGTGCAATTGCAAGAGAGGGTCCTTATTTAAAATTAAAGGATTGTCTACTTGTAACGGAGATGAACCATTTTATCTCAGAGGGTTCATGAATCTTTGGAATTCTCCTCTTTCAAACAGGGTCTTCAGAAAATATTTACAGAAGAGACAGATGGTTTGTTGTTCTTAAAGGAGTGAAAGGTTACTACATGTCTTTGGGAATGTGAAACTGAGGTTTAATTCATTTCAGCTATAACTATAAGACATAGGAGCAGAATTAGGCCATTCATCCCATGGAATCTGTTATGCATTCCGTCATGGCTGATTTGTTATCCCTCTCAACATCATTCTCCTGCCTTCTCTCTATAATCTTTGTCACCCTTACTAATCAAGGATCTATCACCCTCCACCTTAAATATACCCAATAACAACCTTCACAGCTGTCTGTGGCAAAGAATTCCACAGATATACCACCCTCTGGCTAAAAAAATTCCTTCTCTTCTCTGTTCTAAAGTGATGTCTTTTTATTGTGAGGCTGTGCCCTCTGGTCCTAGACTTCCCCACTGTAAAGGACATCCTCTCTATATCCACTCTATCTAGTCCTTTCAATATTCGATAGATTTCAATGAGATCCTCTTCATTCTTCTAAACTCCAGCAAGTACAAGCCCAGAGCTATCAAATGCTCTTCATACATTAACCTTTTCATTCCTGGGATTATTGTTGTGAACCTCCTCTGAACCCTCTCCAATGCCAGCACATTCTTTCTTAGCTAAGGGATCCAAAATTGCTCATGATTGTAGTGAGCGTGATGCTATAGAATGGTGCAGTATACTTTTCTAGCCAAATGACCCAGCCCTGCTCCCAGTTGTGTCTTCATGCGATTATAAGATGACTGAAACATTTAAAACTTAGAACATTAAAGCACAGTAAAGGCCCTCCAGCTCACGGTGTTGTGCCAATCAACTCTAAGATCAATCTAATCCTTCTCTCCAATATAGTCATCAAACTTGTCGTTAGATTACTTTTCTACAGATTTACATCAAATATTTCCTCTGCTTCAAGGTATAGAATGTGGTGGAACTAGAATGATGTTATGCCCACCTCTTAACCTACTCTAAGATCAATCTAACCCTTCCCTCCTACAAAGCCATCCATTTTTCTCTCCTCCATGCACCTATCTAAGAGTTTCTTAAATGTCCCTAACGTATCTGCCTCTACTACCACCACCCCCAGCAAGGTACTTCACACCACTCTTGTGTATATAAAAACAAAACAACTTGCCTCTGATATTCCCGCAATATTTCCTGCAATTGCCCTAAAATTATGCCCCCTCATATTAACCATTTCCACCCTGGAAAAAAGTCCCTGGCTGTCCAGTTGATCATCTTTTATCATCTTGTATGTTCCCATAAAAGTCTTACTTGCCACAAACGAGCAGCTGTATCTGACTAATCCTTTCGAAACTGTGAAGTTGAATAAATCTGAAGTGTGCAGCTTTATAATCTGAGGCCTCACTACATTCAGGAAATACCTCTTCTGGATGTATCATACACTCAGTGGCCACTTTATTAGGTACACCTGTTCATTAATGCAGATATCTAATCAGCCAATCACCTGGCAGCAACACAATGCATAAAAGCATGCAGACATGGTCAAGAGGTTCAGTTGTTGTTCAGACCAAACATCAGAACGGGGAAGAAATGTGATCTAAGTGAGTTTGATTGTGGAATGATTGTTGGTGTCAGACGGGTGGTTTGAATATCTCAGAATCTGCTGATTTCCTGGAACTTTCATGCACAACAGTCTCTATACAGAGAATGGTGCGAAGAAACATCTAGTAAGCAGCAGATCTGTGGGTGAAAACACTTTGTTAAGGAGAGTGGTCAGAGGAGAATGGCCAGACTGGTTCAAGCTGAACAGGACAGCAACAGTAACTCAAACAACCTCACGTTACAACAGTGGTGTGCAGAAGAACATCTCTGAACACACAACACGTTGAACCCTGAAGTGGATGTGTTACAGCAGCAGAAGACTACAAGCAGTTCTGGTAATGCCCCACCCCCTTCACTATTCCCCATTCCCATCTTTCTCTCTGTCTCTCTCACCTTCTCTCTCACCTCCCTCTGATGCTCCTCCCCTTTTCTTTCTTCCGTGGCCTTGTATCCTCTCCTACCAGTTTCTCCTTCTCCAGCCCTGTATCTCTTTCACCAATCAACTTCACAGCACTTTACTTCACCTCTCCCTCCTCCCAGTTTCACCTTTCACCTTGTGTTTCTTCCTCTCTCCGCTCACCTTCTTACTCTGACTCCTCGTCTTTTTTTTCCCTGATAAAGGGTCTCCGCTCAAATAGATGCTGCCTGGACTGCTGAGTTCCTCCAGCATTTTGTGTGTGTTGACTGAATGTATTACAATTTTTAAAAAGTGGGGAAGAGCTACAGACTTTATGAATAAACAGAATACAGAAGACAACAGAACCTGCATGAAACACCCAAGGAAGTGGCACTATTCACAACATTAATTCAAAGTAAATTTATTATCAGATTTATATATATGTCACTACAGACAATCCTGAGATTCATTTTCTTGTAGGCATTTATAGTAAATACAAAGAAACACAATAGAATCAGTGAAAAAACACACACAAGGTGAACAAACAACCAACGTGCAAAAGACAAGAAGAAGAAAAAAAAGAATATTATAATAATAAACAATAAATATTGAGAACATGAGATGAAGAGTCCTTAAAAGTGTGTTTGTAGGTTGTAGGAACAGTTCAGTGTTGGGATGAGTGAAGTTGAGTGAAGGTATTCCCCTCTGGTTCAGGAGCCTGATGTTGAGGGGTAATAACTGTTCCTGAACCCAATGTTGAGAGTCCTGAGGCACTTGTACCTCTACCTGATGTAGCAATGAGAAGAAAGCATGTCCTGTATGGTGGGAGTCCTTGATGTTGGATGCTGCTTTCCTGCAGGACCACTCCACACATATGTGCTCAGTGGTGGAGAGGTCAGTTCCCATGATCGGCTGGGCCGTTCGTAGGCTTTTCTGTTCAATGGCATTGGTGTTTCCATACCAGACTGTGATGCAACCAGTCAGGATACTCTGCCCTACAAATCTTAAGTTGGTGACAAGTCACAAGTACTTAAAAGTTGTCCTCTGGTACGTTGTAATAGATCGTGTACACCGCCTGTATTCTGATTGTTAATTTTTTTTGACCCATTTGTTCTCAGTTGTTTTGACTTGAAGCAGTGCAATTGGAAAACATTCACAAGATAACTATCAGTTTAGAGATTCAACAACATGATCTATCAGTGTTTCTGATAATTTTGCAGGTAGGTGTAGGTTGACTGAAGCATTACAGCAAAAATAATGGTGTTTTAGCTTCCTTTATTAACAAGATAAGATGCAATAGGCCGCAGATATAGAGCACCACAGGCAGACTTCGGAACTTAAATAAAGAGATCACGTACAACATGTGTATATTCACAGTAAAATCACTTCTGTAGGAGCCAGTGTGATTTATTGTTCAAGGTGGACTTGGTCAGTAGTTATAATGTATATTAATAACTGTATATTCCCCTCCATAGATGCTGTCTGACCTGCTGAGTTCCTCCAGCACTTTGCCTGCTTTGCCTTGCCTGCTTCTCACATTTCTGAGGCATTGGGCAATAACCAACTGGCACATATTTGGTTCTATTGGCCAGGGCAAACTTCCCCAGCAGTTTTATTACATCTGCCACAGTAGCACAGCAGCTAGTACAACACTATTACTGCTTGGTGTGTCAGAGTTCAAAGTTCAATTCCAGTGTCCTCTTTTGTAAAGAGTTTGTGTGTTCCTTCCCATGCTTGTGTGGGTTTTCTCCAGGTGCTCCAGTTTTCTCGCACAGTCCAATGACGTACCGGTCAGTAGACTGATTGGTCATTGTAAATTGTCCTGTGATTAGGCTGGGTGATGCGGCTTAGTGGACCAGAAGGGCTTTTCCATGCACCAGCTCTAAATAAATAAGTGAAACTGCAGATGTTAATCAAAATGCACACATTTAAATAAATTAGGAGTTTGAGAGGTTCAGTGCTGCTGGCAACTGTGAGCATGTCGGAAAGTTACCTCCTTACCAAGCTGCTGAGTCAAACTCGTTAAGCTGCGTTAATGGTAAATTTGCATCTCGGCAATCATGCCCCACACATCAGTCGATGAAGGATAGGTTTGCACGTATGGCATAGAAGAAGAATTAGCCATTTGGCCAATCAGGTCTGTTCCACCATTCCATCATGGCTGATTTATTATCTCTCTCAACCTCATTCTCATACCTTCTGACCCTTAACCTTTCTAATCAAGAATTTATCAATCTCTGCTTTAAATATATCCAATGACTTGGCTTCCACAACCTTCTGTGGCAATAAATTCCGCAGATTCATCTTCATCTCTGTCCTAAAGGGACATCCTCGTATTCTGAGACTGAACCCTCTAGTCCTAGACTCTCCCACTATAGGAAACATCCTCTTCACATCTACTCTATCTAGGCCTTTCAATATTTGGTAGGTTTCAATGAGATTGAAAGCACCATATCAAGCACCATATCAAGCACCATGTGATTTGAATGAAGATTTCCTACCCAGTGTTTCAATAAACAGTCCTTGAATTTGAAACTCACTTCTTTACTCATGCTTTCCAATGATTAAATGCAATGAAAATATGAAGCTGAACCAACATTAATTTAAATATTATGATGCCAGTGGAAGTGGTGGATGCAGGTTTGATTACAACACTTGAGAAGTTTGGATACGTATGTGGATGGGAGAGGTATGGATGGCTGTGGTCCAGGTGTGACAAAGCAGAATAACAGTTTGACATGACCTAGGTAGGCCAAAGGACCTGTGTCTATGCTGTAGTGTTCTATGACACTATTTGCACATCAAAAATTGTTACAGCTATACACTCACGAGCCACTTTGATCTCCTGGGATTTTCACACACAGCGGTCTCTAGAGTTTACAGAGAATGGTGCAAAAACAAAAACAAAATCCAGTGAGCTGCAGTTCTGTGGGCAAAAATGCATTGTTAATGAGAGAGGACAGGGAAGAATAGCCAGACTGGTGCAAGAGGACAGGAAGACAATAGTATATCAGGTAATCAAATGTTACAACAGTGGTGTGCAGACAAACATCTCTGAAAGCTCAACATGAATTGGCTGCAGCAGCAGAACACCAGAATATCCTCTCAGTGCCCACTTTATTAGGTATAGGAGGTACCTAATAAAGTGGCCACTGAGTGTAGATTTGGGATTATAAGCTAACAAGGTTAGTTGCAGCTGTTCCACTGCACACAAAGTGGAGAGCTTTTGAGCTACATTTTAATGAACTAGATTGATATATTGCTGGTACAGTTTTTTTTACCTCTTCTATTCTTGCTGTGAAGATTGCGCTACATTTTGGATATTTCATTCTCTCATTGAAAACTTCTGAATACTGAAGGGCATGGAAGAAGTGGAATAGCACTGCAATCTCGTTGTCTTGAGCAATGACAATAAAGTTTTATTCTACTCTGGAACAAAGATGAGGAATTTCTTCAGCCAGAGGGCTGTGGTGGCCAAATCATTGGGTGTATTTAAGGCAGATACTGGTAGGTTTCTGATTGGCAAGAAAGGTCAAAGGGACAAGGTGGGAGAATATGGTTGAGAAACAAAAATCAGTTATCATTAAATGGTGGAGAAGGCTTGATATCTTATGGTGACCTTGCCACTGAAGACCATTCTCTCAGGGTTAGGAAGTTCAGAACTCGAGGAGAGAGGGGAGAAATTAACTACAGGGTAACTTTTTCTCCCAGAGGTGATCCTTAAATGAAACAAGCTGCAGTTGAAGCAGATACATTACCTAAAAGGCACATAGACTGAAACATGGAACAGGAAAGGTTTAAAATAATGTTTCCCAACTTGGGGTCTACAGACTCCTTGCTTAAAAGTATTGGTCCATGGCATAAAAATGGTTGGGAACCCCTCGTTAGGAGGGATGTAGGACTAAGGTAGACTGTATCTTTGTCAGCATGAGCTAATTAGACTGGAGGACATTATAACTCTGTACTATGACCAGGCCATGCTCTCTTCAAAAAAGTTTCAAAGTTGGACTCTATAACTCTATACTGTAATCTTATTATCAAAATACATGTATGTCATCAGATACAACCTTGGGACTCGATTTCTTGCAGGCATAAACACTTTATCCAATTTAAAATATTGAAATCAATAAAAAAACAACACTCTGCATGATAGACAAGCAACCAAATTGCAAAAGACAACAAACTTTGCAAATACAAAAGACTAAAGAAAATAATAATAATAATAAATAAGCAATAAATATTGAGAACATAAGATGGAGAGTACTTGAAAGTGAGCCTATGGGTTGTGGGAAGAGTTCAGTGATGGGGCAAGTGAAGTTGAGTGAAATTATCCCCTCTGTTCAAGAATCTGATAGCTGAGGGGTAATAACTATTCCTGAAGCTGGTGCTGTGGTTCCTAAGGCTCCTGTACCACCTTCCTGATGGCAGCAGCAAGAAGAGGGCATGACCTGGATGGTGGTGTCCTTGATGATGGATGCTGTTCTTTTGTGACAGCTCAAAAGTGGGGTGGGCTTTACCCGTGATGGACTGGGCCATATCCACTACCTTTAATAGAATTCTCTGTTCACTGCTACTATCTGGAAGAAAGTACAGGAGCTTTATGTACCATACTACCAGATTCAGGGATAATTATTAGGCTTCTGCCTGTACTAGAGGGGGACTAATATCCTAGCAGGAAGGTTTGTTAATGCTGTACAGTGGGGTTTAAACTAGAATTGCATGGAGGTAGGAACCGAAGTGCCAGAACAGTTAGAGGAGAGATTGTGGAGACAGATGTTGGTAAGACCTTAGACAAAGTCAGGAATCAAAAGGTTGAGCATGAAGTAACTAGTGTCCTGAGCTGCATATGCAAGAAGTATTGAGCTCAGGACAAGGATCAACACCTGGAGTTATGATGTTGTAGCCATTAGTGATACTTGATTTCAGGAGGAACAGGACTGGCAGCACAATATTCCAGGGTTCTGGTGTTTTAGACATGACAGAGCGGGAGGGCTTAAAGGAGGAGGGACAGCTTTACTGGTCGAGGAAAATGTCACGGCAGTGGTTCGTCAGGACAGACTGGAGAACTCAACTAGTGAGGCATTATGGTGTTAACGGGGATAGGGATTTGGAGAAACAAATTTATAAAGAGATCACAGACTATTGCAAGAAACATAAGGTTGTTATGGTAGGTGATCTTATCTTTCCACATATTAACTGTGAGTCCCATACTATAAAAGGACTAGACAGGATTGAGCTTGTTAAATATGTTAAGGAAAGTTTCCTTCATCAGTATGTGGAAGACCCAGTGAGAGAGCGTGCAATACTGGATCTGCTATTAGGGAGTGAGACAGGGCATGTGATGGAAGGTTGTGTAGGGATACACTTTGCATCCAGTGACCATAATGCTATTAGTTTCAGGAGACACATACAGAGTCTAAAAGTGAGGCAAAACGACATCAACTTTATGGACCCTGTACAGATTACAAAGGAGGAAGTGTTTGCTACCCAGAGGCAAATCAGGGTGGATAAATCCTGAGGGCCTTACAAGGTGGTCCCTTGGACCCTATGGGAGGCAAGTGCAGAAATTGCCAGGGCTCTAGCAGAGATATTTAAAACATCCTTCGAGATGGAGAAGTACCAGAAGATTAGAGGATAGCCAATGTAGTTCGGCTTTTTAAAAGAAGGCCCTAAACATAAATTATAAACAGGTGAGTCTGACATCAGTTGTGAGAAAGTTATTGAAAGTATGGGACTGGATATATAAGTGTTTGGAAAGATATGACTGATTAAGGATAGTCAGCATGACTTTGTGCGTGATAGGTCATGTCTGTCCAATCTTATAGAGTTTTTCGAGGAAATTACCAGAAAAGTGGATGATGGCAAAGTAGTGAGTGTTGTCTACATGGACTTTAGTAAGGCATTTGACAAGGTCAAAAAGGTTCATTTGCTTGGCATTCAGGATGAGGTAGTAAATTGGATTAGGCATTGGCTTTGTGGGAGAAGCCAGAGAGTGATAGTAGAACAGGGGTGTCAAACTCATTTTAGGTCACGGGCCGGATTGAGCAAAATGCAGCTTCATGCGGGCCGGATCAGTCGGACGCGTGCGAACACAGCTTTCGTTGCCTCCGTTTTTTCAGCCTGCTCTCAAGTGTCTCAGTCTCTGCTATAACTACAAAGTGTTTCATTTTACAAATTCCGTTTCTTATGAAGAAGACTGCCGAATAAACACTAAAACCCTGAAAACCTGGTACCTGAATAAACTCAGCATTAGCCATATCATACGCCATAGGCACTTCAATTACTGGGGCCAGCTTTAATAGTAATTAGATATTATCTCGCGGGCCAAAGATAATTCCACTGCGGGCCGGATTTGGCCCGCGGGCCTTGAGTTTGACATATATGTAGTAGAAGATTGCCTCTCTGACTGGAGGCCTGTGACTAGTGGTGCGCTGCAGGGATTGGTGCTGTGTACTCTATTGTCTGTCATCTATATCAGTGATCTGGATGAAAATGTGGTGAACTGGATCAGCAGCTTTGCAGATGACACCAAGATTGGGGGTGTAGTGGACAGCGAGGAAGGCAATCATGGCTTGCAGAGGAATATGTATCAGCTGGAAAAATGAGCTGAAAAATGACAGATGGAATTTAATACAGACAAGTGCGAAGTTTTGCACTTCGGTAGGATCAACTAGGATAGGTCTTGCACAGTGAACGGTAGGGCACTAAGGAGTGTGGTAGAACAAAGGAATGTGGGAATATGGGTCCATAATTCGTTGAAAGTGGTGTTGTAGGTAGATGGGATTATAAAGAATGCTTTTGGCACATTGGCCTACATCAGTCAAGTACAGGAAGTGGGAGTTATTTTGAAGTTGTGTAAGACATTGATGAGGCCTAATTTGGAGTTTTGTGTGCAGCTTTGGTCACCTACATGTAGGAAAGATGTAAACAAGGTTGAAAGAGTACAGAGAAAATTTACAAGGATGTTACAGGTCTGGAGGACCTGAATTAAAAGGAAAGGTTGAATAGGTTAGGACTGTACTCTTTAGAATGTAAAAGATTGAGAGAAGATTTGATAGAAGTATACAAATATATTATACTGTATACAAGTATATTAGGGATATAAATTGGGTAAATGTAAGCAGGCTTTTTCCACTGAGATTGGGTGGGACTACAGTCAGAGGTCATAGGTTAAGAGTGAAAGGTGAGAAGTTTACAGGGAACATGAAACTTCTTCACTCAGAGGGTTGTGAGATTGTGGAATAAGCTGCCAGCAGAACTGGTACATGAGAGCTTGATTTTGATGTTTGAGAAGTTTGGATAGGTGCATGAATAGTTGGGGTGTGGAAGCCTATCATTCCAGTGCAGGTCCATGTCAGTAGGCAGCTTAAATGGTTTCAGCATGGACTAGACCTGCTGAGTTTCTCCAGCATTTTGTGTGTGGTACATTTCAGCTACTCTATGTATTAGAAATCTTGCTTGAAGGTTATGACCTTTTTCACCTCTCATTACATGAGATGGATTCAAAGATAATCAAAGGTCAAAGTAAATTTAATATCAAAGTATGTGTATGTCACCATATATGCACACAAAGACCGATAATGTGTAAAAGAAGACAAACTGTGCAAACACAAAATAATAAATAATACTGAGAACATGAGTTGTAGAGTCATTGAAAGTGAGTCTGTAGGTTGTGGAATCAGTTCAGAGTTGAGGTGAGTGAAGTTATTCATGCTGGTACAGGAGCTGATCACTGTAAGGTAGTGACTGTTCCTGAACCTGATGGTGTGGAATATAAGGCTTTTGTACCTCCTTGGATGGTGGGGGTTATTGATGATGGATGATTCTTTTTTGGGGCAGCATTCCTTTGTAGATGTGTTCAATGGTGGGGAGGGCTTTTTTCTTTAATGGGCTGGGCCATATCCACCACTTTTGGTTAGATGTTGCTTTTGGAATCAAATGCAGTGTGTGTCAGTTAAAGGATCTCTCTAAAGAGCGCCTCTCAGACAGGTGCTAATCATATCTGTGGCATTGGTAAGCTCTCCTCTGCTCTTAGCTGTCAGTGTAGTAACCCACAGTTGTCTCCTGACAATAGAGAACTCACGCATTTTGTATTGATCCACTGGTTGCCTCATCTCCATGCTCTTTCCACTCACCATCTGTTCTTTGGGGCACAACTTTCCAGTTATCCTCAAGGAGCCTATAGAACAATACACTCAAAATGCTAGAAGATCTCAACAGGTTAGGCAGCATTTATGGAGGGGAATAAACAGTCAACATTTCACACCGAGACCCTCCACCAGGTCTGGAAAGGAAGGGGGAAGAAGCCATCTGCTTTCTTTTCTCTTGAGTTTGCAGGCCAAACATTCATCTTGCTTGTGATTAATTAGTGCCTAGATCTGCTGGTAAATTCATGCCATCTCCCTGGTGGAGAATCTGCATACAACAGGGAAATGTGCACTTCAGTTTGGAATTGGGTTATCACTGCCATCTGTATCAAGCTACAGTGAAAAGCTTGTCTTGTGTGCCTTTTATATAGATCAAATTCAGGCGGCACGGTGAACACAACACTATTACAGTGCCAGCAACACAGGTTCGATTCCTGCTGCTACTGTCTGTAAGGAGTTTGTACTTTCTCCCCATAACCATGTGGGTTTCCTCTGGGTACTCCACTTTCTTCCCACATTCCAAATACGTATGGGTTAATTGGTCACATAGGGGTAAATCATCAGGGCGGGCTCGCAGGACTGGAAGGGCCTGTTACTATGCTGCATCTCCAAATAAATAAAAATAAAACTCATGAAACAGTGCATTGAGGTTGGTTCAGGTAAAACAATAACAATACAGAAAAAAGTGTAACAGCTCAGAAAAGGTACAATAAGGTTTAAGATCATAATGAAATAGCTTGTAAGGTCAAAGGTCCATCTTACTACACTAGGGAACAAATCAGTAGTCTTATAAACTGTCCTTGATCCTATTGGTATATGCTTTTGGCCTTCTGCATTTCTATCTGTTGGGAGAGGGTTGAAGAGAAAATTCCAAGGTGGATGGAGTCTTTGATTATACTGGCTGCTTTACTGAGACTGTAAGAAATGTAGACGGACTCCATGGAGGGGCAGGCTTGTTTCCGTGATGTGCTGTGTCCACTACTCTTCACAGTTTCTTGTGGTCACAGGCAGAGATATTGTTATATCAGGCCTTGATACATCCAGAGAGAATGTTTTCTATGAGGCCTTCTGTCATGGTCAACCATGGATGTTGTGTGCCAGCTGCCTACATAATACGCAAGCCAGGACAGTATGAAATGGAAAGCAAGCTGTTGCCCATGTAGCAGGCTTCCTCTCACTTCTCAGCTGATGAATCCAAAGGATTGCCAGAGACCAATACAGTTTGGCACCTGCACTGTGCTGTACTGTTCTACGTTCTAAGTCCAGCTCAAATTGTATGCTCATATTTCTGAAGTATGTAACCTGCCAACTTGGAAACATGAGTACTCCATTGATCCAACTATTAGACCATCCAGGTATGAAACGGCCAAAGGGAGGTCCTTCTACCCACAAGAAATCCTGCAAATAACCTGGTTAGAGCATTTGATGAGCCATTCTGCTTCAGAAAGAGTTTTAATGACTTTATGAAACATATTTGGTTTTGTTCCCTTGGGGAATGAAAACAAATTTAGAACAAAGTTATGATGACATAAGGCCTCAAGATCTTACACTTACTTTACACCGTTATTGTGGTAGAATATTCCAGAAGACTGCACTGCTGGACTGAGAGGCAAATGGACACCAAATAAATGAAGGAGCTATTTCAGAACAGGGGTTTAAATATAGACACTGATTAAAGCTGTGTGAATTTTAGAGCACCACACCATGGAATATACAACAATTATTCAGCAGGATACAGAGCAGATAGACTGGAATTGTAAGTTTGAGCTGGATGAAATGACTGAGGAAATTCCTTTCCATTCTTGTGAGGAAATCAATCCAAGATTAGTTATATTATTTAGACATACATCACAGAACAGACCCTTCCATCACAATGAGCCGCACCACCCAGCAACCCTCCAATTTAACCATGGATAAATCACAGGACAATTTACAATGACCAATTAACCTACTAATCAATATACCTTTGGACTGTGGCTGGAGACCAGAGCACCCAGAGGAAATCCACATGAAGAACATAAAACTTTCTCACAGAGGATACCAGAATTGAGCTCTGAACTTTGACACCCTGAGCTATAATACTGTCATACTATCCATTGTACTACCATGGCACCCTGTTTAGGAGCCAAGAGGTAATGCTGCAGCTATATACGACCCTGGTCAGACCCCACTTGGAGTACTGTACTCAGTTCTGGTCGCCTCACTACAGGGAGGATGTGGAAACCATAGAAAGGGTGCAGAGGAGATTTACAAGGATGTTGCCTGGATTGGAGGGCATGCCTTATGAGAATAGGTTGAGTGAACTTGGCCATTTCTCCTTGGAGCGACAGAGGATGAGAGGTGACCTGATAGTGATGTATAAGATGGTGAGAGGCATTGATGATGTGGATAGTCAGAGGCTTTTTCCCAGGGCTGAAATGGCTAACACGAGAGGACACAGTTTTAAGGTGCTTGGAAGTAGGTAGAGAAAAGATGTCTGGGGTAAGCTTTTTATGCAGAGGGCGGTGAGTGCATGGAATCGGCTGCTGGTGATGGTGGTGGAGGCAGATACGATAGGGTCTTTTAAGAGACTCCTGGACAGGTACATGTAGCTCAGAAAAGTAGAGGGCTATGGGTAATCCTAGGTCATTTCTAAGGTAAGGACATGTTGGCACAGCTTTGTGGGCTGAAGGGCCTGTATTGTGCTGTAGGTTTTCTATGTTTCTATGTATCTAAACCTCTTACTGTCAAAGGGACTGAAAATAATAACTTGAATGATAAAAAGCTTCTTAAATTGATTCAGAACTTCAAAGTTCAGAGTAATTTTATTATCAAAGTACACCTTTGTCACTATATACTACTCTGAGATTCATTTTCTTGCAGAAACTTACAGTAGAACAAAGAAATACAATAGAAGCAATGAAAAACTACACACAAAGACGAACAAGCAACCAGTGTGCAAAAGAAGACAAACTGTGCAAATACAAATACATATGAATAAATAAATAAATAATACAGAAGGCATGAGTTGTAGAGTCCTTGAAAGTGAGTCCATAGGTTGTGGAATCAGTTCAGTGTTGGGGTGAGTAAAGTTTGTCATCTATATAATATACAGTGGATGATGGATGGAAATGGTTAAAACAGGATTGAAATATGGCATTCTGCACTACTAACGCAAACCACCTCCACATTTAATGCGTTATCCAGGGGCAACACAGTAACGTAGCGATTGGCGCTGTTTAGAGTGGACTGTAAGATCAGGGTTCGATTTCCACCGTTGCCCGTAAGGATTTCATATGTTCTCTCAGTGACAGCCTGGTTTTTCACCAGGTGCTCCAGTTTCCTCCCACATTCTAAAGACATACACAGTTAGGGTTAGTGACTGTGGGCATGCAAGTGTGGTCACCGTAAGCATAGCAACACTTGCAGGCTGCCCTGCACAATCCTTGCTGATTTGATTTAATGGCAGATGACACACTTCACTGTTTGTTTTGATGTACATGTGGTGAACAAAGCTAATCTTTAGCTTTATAATTAATTTATGCCATTTTCAACATAGGATACCATCTAACATGTTTTCCATCCATATTTCTTTTAGTATTTCAAAGACACTGTCCCCTTTACTTTTCTCTGGTCAAGTCTTTTATCTCCCTTCCACCCAGCACCTTCCCACGCTGAGAAGCAACACCTGTACATTTCCATCTTTCCACCACCGAATAGCCCTAACACGTGCAGTTCAGGTGAAGCACAAGTTCACTCGTAATGATTCCAGCTGTGCTGAATGTTCACAATATTATGTTCTGTACAGTAGACACACTAACTATACTTGTAGGTCAGCTGGAAGGTCGCCTGTGTTAGACAATATGGTTAATGTAAAGGATGAATTTAAAAAAGAATCCTTGCATTTTGATTTCCTAATTTCCTACAACAAATTTTCGAGCCTGCTGAACAATGGCACTGTATGTTTTGAAAGTGACAATGTTGTAAGTTGGATCATCAGATTCAGATTTATTTATCACATAGACACTGAAACATACAGTGAAATGCATCGTTCGCGTTAACAACCAACACTACCTATGCACGTGCCTGGGGCAGCCCACAAGTGTCAACACACATTCCATTGCTAACATAGCATGTCCACCATACTCAGCAGGACAACACAAAACAACAGCAGTAAAAACAAGCTCCTTTACACACACTCTCTCACACAGTCCTCCAACCAATGAAGTGTTTTCTGTTTGATCATTTCCTGGCCCACTGTTTGTCATGAATTCTATCTGGGAGGGTGGTGGAGTCATCGGCTGTCACAACAGAAGTCTCTAGATAATTGGGATTTGTTAAGATTGGAAGTTCTCAGGTGAGCCCTGTAATCTTCAAGGAATAGAAAGCAATGGCCCAAATGCTGGTAACTGGGATTAGTAGAGATGGGTTCCTGATGCTCAATATGAATGTGGACTGAAGGGCCTGTTTCTGCACTGTTTAACTCTTAAAAAATCATAGAAAAAGATGGAGAGAAAACTTTAGAACTGATTTTTGACCAATATCTATTTGAAGGGTTCAAAATTCAAAGTAAGTTAATTATCAGAGTAGGTAGACCATATACAACCTTGAGATTCATCTTCTTGCAGGACAAAGAAACGCAATAGAATCTATGAATAAAAAAACACACAACAAAGACTATCAAACATCCAATGTGTGGAGGGAAAACAAATCCTGCAAACCATAAAAAAAACAAATAATATACAGAACATGAACTGCAAAATCCCCGAAAGTGAGTCCACAGCCAGGGAGCCCATTCAGTGCTGAGGCGAGAGAAGCCAGTCCAGGAGTTCAATGGCTACAGGGTAATAACTACTCCCACATCTGGTGGTGTGGACCCAAGATTCATGCACTACCTATCCGATGATAGCAGCGAGAAGAAAGGGAGATGGGCAAACCCAGGTGGATGGGATGGGCTCAGGTGGAGGATCTTGGCTGTCATTGGAGAAATGAGCAAAACATTGGTACATCCTCCGCCTTCGGCCTCAATGCCTTAATCTTTTTAATCTGGGTCAGCACTTAAATCGGCTAAACATAAGCTCAGTGCTCCTCTAGTCAGATGATGTGCCCATGTGCAGAACTGAGGGACTGATTCCTAATACTTGTTATTGTGAACGTCCTGGCCTGATGAGCAAGAGTAGGCCACTCAGCCCCTCAAGTCTTTCCCATCATTCAGTATAATCATGGCTGCCTCCTCTGCCACGTCCACATACCCTTCCCTTCTATAATCTTTCAAAAATTTATCTACCTCCACTTTAAATACATAAGAATCTGCATCAGGTTTAATATTACTAGCTTATGTAGTGAAATATGTTGTTTTGCAGCAGTAGTACAGTCCAAGAAATAAAAAGATATATATTATACTGTGTCTGTATATAAAATTAAATATAAGTGCAAAGTAGTGCACATGGGTTCATTATCCAGTCATAAATCTGATGGCAGAGGGGAAGAAGTTGCCCCTAAAATGTTGAGTGATTGCCTTAAGGCTACTATACCACCTCCTCGATGGTAGCAATGAGAAGAGGGCATGTGCTTGGTAATGGATGTCCCTAATGATGGATGCTGTCTTATTGAGGCATCTCCTTTTGAAGATATCCTCAATGCTGGGGAGGCCAGTGCCTATGATGGAGCTGGCTGAGTTTTCAAATTTCTGTAGCCTTTTCCAATCCTGTGCATTGAAGCCTTCATACCAGACAGTGATGCAACCAGTTAGAATACTCTTCATGGTATTTCTGTCGAAACTTGCTCAAGTCTTTGGTGACATACCAAGTTTCCTCAAACTCCTAATATAGCCGCTTCATGCCTTCTGTCTAATTGCATCAGTATGTTGAACCTAGGATAAATTTCAAAGATGTTGACACACAGAAGGGTCTTGCTGAATATTTGCTGAATATTTCAGAAATTCACCATTCTCTGTGCATATTTCCTTTACACCCCAGTTTCAGATAGTCATCTCCTTACTTGTATCTTCACCCCTTCATTCAAGACTACCCCGCTGGTGGAATCATCACAATATTTAACCTGCCTGTCCCCTCAAGATCTTATACGTTCCAGTAAGATCGCTTATCAGTTTACGAAAGTCCAAGGAATTAACGTAGAAGGTTGTTGAGGGTTACAATGGGGCATCTGGGAGGGGATTTAAGCAAGATGTCACCGTTGGACTGGTCACCACTAAGGTCTGGTGATTCTTCCCAAGTTGGAGGGTCAGCTGTATTACTCCTGGACCAGATAAATACAGGGGCACAGGGGCTTTGTATGGTGTATCATGGTGGTAGAGGGAATTCAGCTCGACCTTAATTCGGTGTGGATAGTTACAATGAGACATTGACAGGATGCAGAGCTGGGCTTAGAAGTTGTAGGTGGAGTTCAATACAGAGAGGTGTAAAGTGATACACATTGGAAGAACAAATTTGAAGGCAGAATTCAAGATTAATTTGAGGGCTTTTCGCAGTGTAGAGGAACAGAGGGAACTTGGGATTGATCCCTTAAAGTTGCAGTGCAGATTAAGGGGTGGCTAAGAAGACATTTGGTGTGGTGACCTTTGTTAGTCTTGGGATCGAGGTCAAGAGCTGTGAGGTAAAGTTGCTGCTCTATAGAACCCTGTTTAGACCACACTTGGACTATTGTGTTCAGTCTGGTCACCTCATTATGGAAAGGATGTGGAAGCTTTAGAGAGGGTGCAAAGGAAATTTGCTAGGATGCTACCTGCCTGGATTAAATAGCAGATCTTATGAAGATAAGTTGAGCAAGCTAGGGCTTTTCTCTTTGAAGTGAAGAAGAATGAGAGGTGACTTGATAAAGATGTACAAGATGACAAGAGGCATAGATTGAGTGGATAGCCAGAGACTTTTTTCCAGAGCAGAAATGGCTAATACAATGGGGCATACTTTTAAGGTGAATGGAGAAAAATAAAAGAGTTCAGAGGTAAGATTTTTTTTAAACTACAGAGTGGTGGGTGCATGGAGCATGCTACAGGGATGGTGGTTGAGGTAGAAACATTAAGGATATTTAAGAGACTCTTAGATGGACACATGGATGATAGAAAAATGGAAGCTATGTGAGAAGGGAGGGTTGGATTGATCTTAGAGTCAGTTAAAGCGTCAGTACAACATCATGGACCAAAGGGCCTGTGCTCTGCTATACTGCTCTATGTTCTATGTTAACTTGTTATAATGGAACAGCTCTCTCATCCAGGAATTAATTTCATGACTAGGTTTGGCAAAGTTGCTATTTGTGCCTATGGTCACTGGGCCCTGGGTTGAGGCTTTCCTTGAGCTCATTTCTCAAATTCATAAAACCAACAGAGAGAAGTTGTTATCACCTTATCTGTTGAGTTGTATTAAACCCAGAGTTGTATACATGCAGAGTGCAATCCCACTATCTAGCCTGCTCAATGGCATAATAGATTGTGGCCAGATGGCTTCAGATCATTGAGTAAGAAAAACGGCACACCACATAACTGTGGTTCATCCATCTACTCTGTAAATAAGTGCTTGCTACTTATTGTTAGGTTAAAGGAAGTGCTTGCCACAGTCTGCTTTTTGTATTTGCATTGTGGTTCTACACATCAAGGAAGGTGATAAAGTTAAATGCATTAGAAGCACTAACTTTGTATCATAGCAGTTCTCCCCATGCATGTTTATGATTAAAACAAAACATTAAATTAGCTAAGCCCAACTTATTAAGAAGAAGAAGATTTGTTTAAATGTATTTTCAAAGCATTGGAAACAATGGCAACCAATCTTAGGATCAAACAGTGATAAGACACAAAAACTGTATCATTTAATCTGATGAATCATTAACATATCATATTAGTATATAGTTTTAGACTATAGATTTTACCAAGTAAAATACTATTATCAAAGTCTATATGTGTCACCAAATACTAGCCTGAGATTCAATTTCTTACAGGCATTCACAATAGAACAATAGAATTAATGGAAAAACTGCATACAAAGACTGATAAATAGTCCAAATATAAAAAAAGAAACAAGTAATAATAATATGAATTTAATGAGCCTTCATGTAACATTTTGATTTCCTACACAGTATATTGCAGCATGCTGGCTACTGGCAAAGGTAATTGAAGTATAATGTCATCTGACTGTATATAATCAAACAAAACAACATTCCTCAGACCACATTGCACCCACAAAAAATATATCACACACAGCACATAAAATGAAGTATTACCATAATTCAAAATGCATGTAGTGTGCAGCACAGGTAAGCAGTACAGTAAACAGCTCGCTATCCTAATGTTGAGACCTTGGTGGTGACAGGGTCTCACAGTGTGAGGTGGAAAAGCTGAGTGATACATTTGAAAACTGAAAATGTTCTAAGTAGCATATTTTCTGAGTATTAATTCCTTTAGTTGGGTCCATTGTTCACTAAGCTAAATGCAACGTTTGTGGTTTGTTCAGTTAGCAGCCGGTTTGGATTTTTCTAGTACTCAATGCAGCCAAAGATATGCAGCAAATGTCAGTTAGTCCAGTATTTCTTGGCTGGTTTTTGTTTTCATCAATTCAATTGCAATTTTTCCTTTTTCTGGAACCACAAAATCATGTTACCAAGTAACATTAGAACTGTTGAGGAGAGGTGTGGAGAAATTGGTAGTTTATTGAATAGTGTGAGACATTTTAGCTTGCACCAGTGTGTGAAAAAAAATTAATTAAATAAGTTGTAATAAACTCAGTTCTAACATAATCATCACTGAATCCTGAAGAAGAATCTTGGCCTGAAACATTAACTGTTTGTTCTTTTCTATAGATGCTGCTTGGCCTGCTGAGTTTCTCCAGAATTTTGTGTGCGTTGCATTGGGTTTTCAGTATCTGCAGATTTTCTTGTGTTTGTCATTTGTATTGATTGTTTGTAGGTCTTTGTTTAGGTATAGTTATTCATATGTTCTATTATATTTTTCCTGTTACTGCCTGTTGGAAAATAAATCTCAAGGTAGTGTATAGTGGCATATCATATATGGACTTTGACTTTTAAGATTTGTTGAAAATTATCTTTGTTTTTTTCTGTGGCCCTGCCCAAAATCTCACTTATTGGTTGTCAACATGAGCAACACATGTAGGCAATCAGATTAATCAACATTGGCGACTGTCACAGAGGAACTCAGTCATATTCCCACATGATACCTTCATACAAGCCATGGACAACCGCAAACTACAGCGCAGAATTTTTTCCCACCCCAGTGTGGGAGCGCAGCAGTAGCATAGCGGTTAGCACGACACTGTTACAGCTCAGGGTGACCGTTCGGAGTTCAATTCCAGCGCCATCTTTAAGGAGTCTGTATGTCCTCCCCGTGAATACATGAGTTTCCTCTGGGTGCTCTGGTTTCTTCCCACAGTCCAAAGGCATACCAGTTAATCAGATAGTAGGTCATTTAATTGACTGTGATTAGACTAGGTTTAAATAGGTGGGTTGCTGGGTGCAGCTCGTTGGGCCGGAAGAGCCTGTCCTGCACTTTATCTCTAAATAAACAAACAAACAAACAAATATTGAAACCAGGTAACAAAAGATATTGCCTCTTGTCTCAGAGCTGGTAGAGATAAAAACGCTGAGAGATGTGAAGCCAGCTCAGTCCTGTTCTGTACACCAGTGGCCACCATATGACACATTACCCAAAAAGCATCAGGGAAATCCAAAGGTACTCATTTGAAATAGAGTATGTGTTGTGGCGCTGTTTATTCACACTCTATTGCTTGCCTACTTTGTCTTGTCGCGGATTTCTGCCTACAGACGACCATCTGTTGTGTTTTCTGTGTGTAGATTTCTGTTGCTGAATATTCTGCTGATAATGCTGCAATAGGCAAAAAAGAGAGCACAAATAAGAGAAAATCTGCAGATGCTAGAAATCCGAGCAACACACACAAAATAGTGAGGTTGTGTTTACAGGTTCATGGGCCATTCAAAAATCTGATGGCAGAGGGGAAGAAGCTGCTTCTAAAATGTTGTGTGTTGGTTTTCTGGATCCTATAACTCCTCCCTGTAATAGTAATGAGAAGAGGACATGTCCTGGATGATGGTTATACTTAATGATTGATGATGCCTTCTTGACACATCAACTATTGAAAATGTCCTTGATGCAGGGAGGCTAACGCAATCCCATTGATTGCATTCAATCTGTATCATATCAACACAATCCCATCGATCCCACTGAGTCTGTGTCATATCAGAATAATCCCATTGATTCCATTCAGTCCATGTCATATCAACTAAATCCCATCAATTCCATTGAGTCTGTGTCATATCAACACAATCCCATCGATCTCACTGAGTCTGTGTCATATCAGAACAATCCCATTGATTCCATTGAGTCTGTCATATAGAGCAATCCCATCGATTTCAGTCAATCCATGTCATGTCAGAGCAATCCCATTGATTCCACTGAGTCTGTGTCATATCAGAGCAATCCCATCGAGTCTGTGTCATATCAACACAATCCCATCGATCCCACTGAGTCTGTGTCATATCAGAACAATCACATCGATTCCATTCAGTCCCTGTCATATCTACGCAATCATATCGATTCCATTCAGTCCGTGTCATATCTACGCAATCACATCGATTCCATTCAGTCCGTGTCATATCTACGCAATCGCATCGATTCCATTCAGTCCGTGTCATAACTATGCAATTGCATCGATTCCATTCAGTCCATGTCATATCAGAGCAATCACATCGATTCCATTCAGTCCGTGTCATATCTACGCAATCGCATCGATTCCATTCAGTCCGTGTCATATCTACGCAATCGCATCGATTCCATTCAGTCCGTGTCATATCTACGCAATCCCATCGATTCCATTCAGTCCGTGTCATATCAGAGCAATCACATCGATTCCATTCAGTCCGTGTCATAGCTATGCAATCCCATCGATTCCATTCAGTCCGTGTCATATCTACACAAACACATCAATTCCATTCAGTCCGTGTCATATCTACACAAACACATCGATTCCATTCAGTCCGTGTCATATCTACACAAACACATCGATTCCATTCAGTCCGTGTCATATCTACACAAACACATCGATTCCATTCAGTCCGTGTCATAGCTATGCAATCCCATCGATTCCATTCAGTCCGTGTCATATCTACACAAACACATCGATTCCATTCAGTCCGTGTCATATCTACACAAACACATCGATTCCATTCAGTCCGTGTCATATCTACGCAATCCCATCGATTCCATTCAGTCCGAGTCATATCTACGCAATCATATCGATTCCATTCAGTCCGTGTCATATCTACGCAATCACATCGATTCCATTCAGTCCGTGTCATATCTACGCAATCCCATTGATTCCATTCTGTCCGTGCCATATCAGAGCAATCACATCGATTCCATTCAGTCCGTGTCATATCAACGCAATCCCATCGATTCCATTCAGTCCGTGTCATATCAGAGCAATCGCATCGATTCCATTCAGTCTGTGGCATATCAGAGCAATCCCATCGATTCCATTCAGTCTGTGTCATATCAGAGCAATCACATCGATTCCATTCAGTACGTGTCATATCTGCGCAATCCCATCGATTCCATTCAGTCCGTGTCATAACTATGCAATTGCATCGATTCCATTCAGTCCATGTCATATCAGAGCAATCACATCGATTCCATTCAGTCCGTGTCATATCTACGCAATCGCATCGATTCCATTCAGTCCGTGTCATATCTACGCAATCGCATCGATTCCATTCAGTCCGTGTCATATCTACGCAATCACATCGATACCATTCAGTCCGTGTCATATCTACGCAATCCCATCGATTCCATTCAGTCCGTGTCATATCAGAGCAATCCCATCGATTCCATTCAGTCCGTGTCATATCTACGCAATCCCATCGATTCCATTCAGTCCGTGTCATATCTATGCAATCACATCGATTCCATTCAGTCCGTGTCATAGCTATGCAATCCCATCGATTCCATTCAGTCCGTGTCATATCAGAGCAATCGCATCGATTCCATTCAGTCCGTGTCATATCTACGCAATCCCATCGATTCCATTCAGTCCGTGTCATATCAGAGCAATCACATCGATTCCATTCAGTCCGTGTCATATCTACGCAATCACAACGATTCCATTCAGTCCGTGTCATAGCTACGCAATCCCATCGATTCCATTCAGTCCGTGTCATATCTACGCAATCATATCGATTCCATTCAGTCTGTGGCATATCAGAGCAATCGCATCGATTCCATTCAGTCCGTGTCATATCTACGCAATCCCATCAATTCCATTCAGTCCGTGTCATATCTACGCAATCACATCGATTCCATTCAGTCCGTGTCATATCTTCGCAATCACATCGATTCCATTCAGTCCGTGTCATATCAGAGCAATCGCATCGATTCCATTCAGTCCGTGTCATATCTACGCAATCCCATCAATTCCATTCAGTCCATGTCATATCTACGCAATCACATCGATTCCATTCGGTCCGTGTCATATCTACGCAATCCCATCAATTCCATTCAGTCCATGTCATATCTACGCAATCACATCGATTCCATTCGGTCCGTGTCATATCTACGCAAACACATCGATTCCATTCAGTCCGTGTCATATCTATGCAATCACATAGATTCCATTCAGTCCGTGTCATATCAGAGCAATCCCATCAATTCCATTCAGTCCGTGTCATATCTACGCAATCACATCGATTCCATTCAGTCCGTGTCATATCTTCGCAATCACATCGATTCCATTCAGTCCGTGTCATATCAGAGCAATCGCATCGATTCCATTCAGTCCGTGTCATATCTACGCAATCCCATCAATTCCATTCAGTCCATGTCATATCTACGCAATCACATCGATTCCATTCAGTCCGTGTAATATCTACGCAAACACATCGATTCCATTCAGTCCTTGTCATATCTATGCAATCACATAGATTCCATTCAGTCCGTGTCATATCAGAGCAAACCCATCGATTCCATTCAGTCCGTGTCATATCTACGCAATCCCATCGATTGAATTCAGTCCGTGTCATATCAGAGCAAACCCATCGATTCCATTCAGTCCGTGGCATATCAGAGCAATCGCATCGATTCCATTCAGTCCGTGGCATATCAGAGCAATCGCATCGATTCAATTCAGTCCGTGTCATATCTACGCAATCACATCGATTCCATTCAGTCCGTGTCATATCTACGCAATCCCATCGATTCCATTCAGTCCGTGTCATATCAGAGCAATCACATCGATTCCATTCAGTCCATGTCATATCTACGCAATCCCATCGATTCCATTCAGTCCGTGTCATATCTACGCAATCCCATCGATTCCATTCAGTCCGTGTCATATCAGAGCAATCACATCGATTCCATTCAGTCCATGTCATATCTACGCAATCGCATCGATTCCATTCAGTCCGTGTCATATCTACGCAATCGCATCGATTCCATTCAGTCCGTGTCATATCTACGCAATCCCATCGATTCCATTCAGTCCGTGTCATATCAGAGCAATCACATCGATTCCATTCAGTCCGTGTCATATCTACGCAATCCCATCGATTCCATCCAGTCCGTGTCATATCAGAGCAATCACATCGATTCCATTCAGTCCGTGTCATATCAGAGCAATCCCATCGATTCCATTCAGTCCGTGTCATATCTACGCAAACACATCAATTCCATTCAGTCCGTGTCATATCTATGCAATCACATCGATTCCATTCAGTCCGTGTCATAGCTATGCAATCCCATCGATTCCATTCAGTCCGTGTCATATCAGAGCAAACCCATCGATTCCATTCAGTCCGTGTCATATCTACGCAATCCCATCGATTCCATTCAGTCCGTGTCATATCAGAGCAATCACATCGATTCCATTCAGTCCGTGTCATATCTACGCAATCATATCGATTCCATTCAGTCTGTGGCATATCAGAGCAATCGCATCAATTCCATTCAGTCCGTGTCATATCTACGCAATCACATTGATTCCATTCAGTCCGTGTCATATCTTCGCAATCACATCGATTCCATTCAGTCCGTGTCATATCAGAGCAATCGCATCGATTCCATTCAGTCCGTGTCATATCTACGCAATCCCATCAATTCCATTCAGTCCATGTCATATCTACGCAATCACATCGATTCCATTCAGTCCGTGTCATATCTATGCAAACACATCGATTCCATTCAGTCCGTGTCATATCTATGCAATCACATAGATTCCATTCAGTCCGTGTCATATCAGAGCAATCCCATCAATTCCATTCAGTCCGTGTCATATCTACGCAATCACATCGATTCCATTCAGTCCGTGTCATATCTTCGCAATCACATCGATTCCATTCAGTCCGTGTCATATCAGAGCAATCGCATCGATTCCATTCAGTCCGTGTCATATCTACGCAATCCCATCAATTCCATTCAGTCCATGTCATATCTAAGCAATCACATCGATTCCATTCAGTCCGTGTCATATCTACGCAAACACATCGATTCCATTCAGTCCGTGTCATATCTATGCAATCACATAGATTCCATTCAGTCCGTGTCATATCAGAGCAAACCCATCGATTCCATTCAGTCCGTGTCATATCTACGCAATCCCATCGATTGAATTCAGTCCGTGTCATATCAGAGCAAACCCATCGATTCAATTCAGTCCGTGTCATATCTACGCAATCACATCGATTCCATTCAGTCCGTGTCATATCTACGCAATCCCATCGATTCCATTCAGTCAGTGTCATATCTACGCAATCCCATTGATTCCATTCTGTCCGTGCCATATCAGAGCAATCACATCGATTCCATTCAGTCCGTGTCATATCAACGCAATCCCATCGATTCCATTCAGTCCGTGTCATATCAGAGCAATCGCATCGATTCCATTCAGTCCGTGGCATATCAGAGCAATCCCATCGATTCCATTCAGTCTGTGTCATATCAGAGCAATCACATCGATTCCATTCAGTCCATGTCATATCTACGCAATCCCATCGATTCCATTCAGTCCGTGTCATATCTACGCAATCCCATCGATTCCATTCAGTCCGTGTCATATCAGAGCAATCACATCGATTCCATTCAGTCCATGTCATATCTACGCAATCGCATCGATTCCATTCAGTCCGTGTCATATCTACGCAATCGCATCGATTCCATTCAGTCCGTGTCATATCTACACAATCCCATCGATTCCATTCAGTCCGTGTCATATCAGAGCAATCACATCGATTCCATTCAGTCCGTGTCATATCTACGCAATCCCATCAATACCATTCAGTCCGTGTCATATCTACGCAATCCCATCGATTCCATTCAGTCCGTGTCATATCAGAGCAATCCCATCGATTCCATTCAGTCCGTGTCATATCTACGCAAACACATCGATTCCATTCAGTCCGTGTCATATCTATGCAATCACATCGATTCCATTCAGTCCGTGTCATAGCTATGCAATCCCATCGATTCCATTCAGTCCGTGTCATATCAGAGCAAACCCATCGATTCCATTCAGTCCGTGTCATATCTACGCAATCCCATCGATTCCATTCAGTCCGTGTCATATCAGAGCAATCGCATCGATTCCATTCAGTCCGTGTCATATCTACGCAATCATATCGATTCCATTCAGTCTGTGGCATATCAGAGCAATCGCATCGATTCCATTCAGTCCGTGTCATATCTACGCAATCCCATCAATTCCATTCAGTCCGTGTCATATCTACGCAATCACATTGATTCCATTGAGTCCGTGTCATATCTTCGCAATCACATCGATTCCATTCAGTCCGTGTCATATCAGAGCAATCACATAGATTCCATTCAGTCTGTGTCATATCAGAGCAATCACATAGATTCCATTCAGTCCGTGTCATATCAGAGCAAACCCATCGATTCCATTCAGTCCGTGTCATATCTACGCAATCCCATCGATTGAATTCAGTCCGTGTCATATCAGAGCAAACCCATCGATTCCATTCAGTCCGTGTCATATCAGTGCAATCACATCGATTCCATTCAGTCCATGTCATATCTACGCAATCACAACGATTCCATTCAATCCGTGTCATATCTACGCAATCACATCGATTCCATTCAGTCCGTGTCATATCAGAGCAATCACATCGATTCCATTCAGTCCGTGTCATATCAACGCAATCCTATCAATTCCATTCAGTCCGTGTCATCTCTACACAATCACATCGATTCCATTCAGTCCGTGTCATATCTACGCAATCACATCGATTCCATTCAGTCCGTGTCATATCTACACAATCGCATCGATTCCATTCAGTCCATGTCATATCAGAGCAATCCCATCGATTCCATTCAGTCCGTGTCATATCAGAGCAATCGCATCGATTCCATTCAGTCCGTGTCATATCTACGCAGTCACATCGATTCCATTCAGTCCGTGTCATATCTACGCAATCCCATCAATTCCATTCAGTCCATGTCATATCTACGCAATCCCATCGATTCCATTCAGTCCGTGTCATATCAGAGCAATCCCATCGATTCCATTCAGTCCGTGTCATATCAGAGCAATCGCATCGATTCCATTCAGTCCGTGTCATATCTACGCCATCACATCGATTCCATTCAGTCCGTGTCATATCTACGCAATCCCATCATTCCATTCAGTCCGTACCATATAAGAGCAATCGCATTGATTCCATTCAGTCCGTGCCATATCAGAGCAATCACATCGATTCCATTCAGTCCTTGTCATATCTACGCAATCACATTGATTCCATTCAGTCCGTGTCATATCAGAGCAATCACATCGATTCCATTCAGTCCGTTTCATATCTACGCAATCCCATCGATTCCATTCAGTCCGTGTCATATCAGAGCAATCACATCGATTCCATTCAGTCCGTGTCATATCAACGCAATCACATCGATTCCATTCAGTCCGTGTCATATCTACGCAAACACATTGATTCCATTCAGTCCGTGTCATATCTATGCAATCACATCGATTCCATTCAGTCCGTATCATATCTACGCAATCCCATCGATTCCATTCAGTCCGTGTCATATCTACGCAATCACATCGATTCCATTCAGTCCGTGTCATATCAGAACAATCCCATCGATTCCATTCAGTCCATGGCATATCTACGCAATCCCATTGATTCCATTCTGTCCATGCCATATCAGAGCAATCGCATCGATTTCATTCAGTCCGTGTCATATCTACGCAATCGCATCGATTCCATTCAGTCCGTGTCATATCAGAGCAATCCCATCGATTCCATTCAGTTCGTGCCATATCTACGCAATCACTTCGATTCCATTCAGTCCATGTCATATCTGTGCAATCAGATCGATTCCATTCAGTCCGTGTCATATCAGAGCAATCGCATCGATTCCATTCAGTCAGTGCCATATCAGAGCAATCCCATCGATTGAATTAAGTCCGTGTCATATCTACGCAATCCCATCGATTCCATTCAGTCACTGCCATATCAGAGCAATCGCATCGATTCCATTCAGTCCGTGGCATATCTACGCAATCACATCGATTCCATTCAGTCCGTGTCATATCAGAGCAATCGCATCGATTCCATTCAGTCCGTGTCTTATCTACGCAATCACATCGATTCCATTCAGTCCGTGCCATATCAGAGCAATCGCATCGATTCCATTCAGCCCGTGTCATATCTACGCAATCCCATCGATTCCATTCAGTCCGTGTCATAACTACGCAATCGCATCGATTCCATTCAGTCCGTGTCATATCTACGCAATCCCATCGATTCCATTCAGTCCGTGCCATATCAGAGCAATCGCATCGATTCCATTCAGTCCATGTCATATCTACGCAATCCCATCGATTCCATTCAGTCCGTGCCATATCAGAGCAATCGCATCGATTCCATTCAGTCCGTGTCATATCTACGCAATCCCATCGATTCCATTCAGTCCGTGTCATATCTACGCAATCCCATCGATTCCATTCAGTCCGTATCATATCAGAGCAATCACATCGATTCCATTCAGTCCGTGTCATATCTACGCAATCGCATCGATTCCATTCAGTCCGTGTCATATCTACGCAATCCCATCGATTCCATTCAGTCCATGTCATATCTACGCAATCCCATCGATTCCATTCAGTCTGTATCATATCAGAGCAATCACATCGATTCCATTCAGTCCGTGTCATATCAGAGCAATCGCATTGATTCCATTCAGTCCGTGTCATATCTACACAATCCCATCGATTCCATTCAGTCCCTGTCATATCAGAGCAATCCCATCGATTCCATTGAGTCTGTGTCGTCATTTCATTGGGTGTGATGTCAGAGCAATCCCATTGATTCCATTTAGTCTGTGTCATGTCAGCGCAATCCCATCAATTCCACTGGATGTAGTTTTAATGTACTGTACTGCTGCTTCAAAGCAGCAAATGTTATGACATATGCCAGTGTTATTAAAGCAGATTCTGATTCGTATCTCCTCTGTTTCACCTACCACCCACCTACATTTGTGAAAATTTACAATAGTTAACAAACCTACCAACGATCTCAAAGTAAATTTATTATCAAAGTGCATACAGTCGGCTCTCCTTATCCACAGGGGATTAGTTCCGGGAACCCCCCGCTGATACCAAAATTTACAGATGCTCAAGTCCCTTATATAAGATGGCATAGTATTTGCATATAACCTATGCACATCTTCCCATGTACTTTAAATCATCTCTAGGTTACTTGTAATACCTAATACAATGTCAATGCTATGTAAATAGTTGTTATACTGTATTGTTTAGGGAATAATGACAAAAAAAAGGTCTATACATGTTCAGTACAGACACAACCATCGTAGCTCTTCTGGGAATGCTGATGCCGATTCTCCCGTGATCTTTAAGTTCTTGAGGCTGTAGCGCTTCACATAGTCAACCATCCATCCCTTACTAGCCTTAAACTCCTTCCTCTCGCTCACAACACAAGTAGTGAACGACCGAGATGCGAGGTGAACAATGCTCAAACAACGAGTGCTGGAGAGAGTACTTCCGGGTTTTCCTGATCCGCGGTTGGTTGAATCTGTGGATGCAGATCCCACGGATAAGAAAAACCAACTGTATATATGTTACCATATAGTACCTTGGGATTCATTTTCTTGCAGGCTTTACAGGAAAATGAATAAATACAATATAATTTATATACAAAGGCTGACATACATCTGATGTACAAAAGTAGACCAATTGTGCAAATAAAAAAATACTGAGAACATGAGTTGTAGAATCTTATAGATCTATAGTGAGTCTATAGATTGTGGAATCAATTCACTGTTGTGGTGAGTGAAGCTATCCATGCTAGTTCTGGTGTCTGATGGTTGTTGGATAATAACTTTTGCTGAACCTGGTGTTGTGGGACCTAAGGCTCCTGTACCTCCTGCCAGATGCTAGAAATAAGAAGAGAGCATGACATGGATAGTGGGAATCCTTGATGATGGATGATGTGTGCATTGTAAAGCTTTAGAACGTAGTTGTTTTCCATTACACTAACACTTTAGTATATACATTCATTCTTACTTTGTAAGGTACCTGCACACTGATCGAGGCCTGTGTATAGAAGAACACACTTGATTTGTCAAAAATTACGAAAGTTGTAAAAAAAAACGATGTGATATTTAGTAGTGAGCTCAAGTGTTCAAGAGGACATGCTAACGAGTCTTACCAAGTCCTTTGGCAGGAATCAACGTCAGTAGCTGGGTTGGACAACACTGTAGCAAAGAAGTTAGCACAATTGCTTTACAGTGCCAGCGCTCACTGATCAAGGTTCAATTCTGCCATTATTGTATGTTTTCTGTGGCTACCTAAGTTTCCTCCAGGAGATCCACTTTTCACCCATATTCCAATGGCACATGGATTAGGATTTGTAAACATTGGGAACGCTGAGTTTGCGCCAGAAGCATGGCAACATTTGCAATCTGCCCCCAGCACATTCTTGGACAGTGTGGCCATTGACACAAAACAATGCATTTCACTGTATGTTTCAATGCACATGTGACAAATCAAGCTAATCTCTCTTTAATCTCTCAATTGTTAGCTACATCTCAGCAGACACAAAGTCAAAGATACTAACTGTTTGCAGGTCTGTTGTTTCCAGCCAGAATCTCTTTCAAGATACAAATACAATAAATGACTTGACAAAATAACTTAAAGGAAATTTGCAAATACATGAGCTGGTGCAGACTCAGTTTGGAGCAGGACAATGAACTGACAACACCAAACCTGTTTTGCTGACATTTGTGCTATTAGCACTGAAGTTACACCACAAGGTTTCTTCGGCACCTTTTGAAAGCTATAATTTCCTTTCAGTTGACTCACTGATGAATATTTATTAGGTGGAAATATTTCACAAATGCTTGCCGAAAACGTAATTACATAACACTTCTTTTCAATGTAATGTAATTGAAGACTGCACTTCACTGAAGAATATATATAATAACATTTATAGAGCACTTTTCATGCAGATGATGTAATTGGGTGGCAGGGTCTCTACCAAAGGAGGTGTAAGATGTTCTTTCCCTCTGCTGCCTGCAGGTCACCCTTGGGCAAGATGTAGCATCTGCTTAGCTTCACCCACCCCCCACCCCGATCAGGGTCACATGAATCCATGGGAGCAGGTGGTGGATGGTCATATGAGCAACTGGTACACATTTCAAGTCTTGGTTATGCGACCACTGATGCCAGGAAGACAATCTCTGAAGAGTATTGATATCGGCTGGAGTCACCCATCTTATAAGTACACTACACAGAAGGTGGTAGTGGCAAACCATTTCTGTAGAAAAATTTGCCAAGAACAATCATAGCCATAGAAAGGCCACAATCGCCCCATGTCATATGACACGAAACATAATGAATGAACAATGTAGTTCAAAGTGCATTACAGTGGGATAAAGTTCAGATATGAAAATTAAATAAAATTGAACATGAAAATAAAAGACAGAAAGATATCAGTTAAAAAACAAAGTTAAATAAATAGGTTTGGAGATGACGTTTAAAAGTGTCAACTGAATCTGTGACACTTGTAGTTTTGGGTATTGAATTCCACAGTTTAGGAGCGTAGTTCAAAAAACCTGATCTGTCAATTATCTTTAGGTAGGGATTGTTTAAATTTAAGAGACTGGTGAAAGAAGACCAGAGAGCTTGAGCAGGATTATAAAACAAAAAAGAATATATATAATCTGAATGTATATATGAACATATATCAACTTTATCAGTAGGGCATAAGGCAAAGTCATTATGATGGTGCTTTTTTTTTGGCAGTGTTAGCTAGCATCTGGCATTGAACTGGTGGTTGGGGCAACCTGATCTTTATATCAGGTCTAGAATAGGACGGTATCAGATACATCAATTTTCAAGTTCAAATTTATTGTCAGGGGCATAGGTACCCAGGATATAAATGCCATAAAAATTACTGTTTTGTAGCAATTGTACCATACATTACAAGCATAGCTAGTTTATTTAAGTTTATCACCCCTGTAGAGGCATAGAGCACTGACAGCAGTTCGCCAGAGTTCTCTATCCTGGGTTAGTCTGGTGGTGGTCCTGGATGATAGAAGGATGATCGGCCCTATGGCTAGCGGTTCTCACCACCTGACTTCAAATGTCTTCTAGGTGAATATCTTCCTCTCCCAGGGATGAGGTCTTTGGAACTTCGGTTGGCATTTATGTAGCTCTGGGTTTTTACGGACTGGGGTTCCTTTCACAGTCAGTCTTGGGATCGTCCCTGGCGGAGTTATTAGAAACATAACAAACACAAATTAACATTAAATTATGCATAGCTTCAATGACAAAATTGCTTGTTGTGTTCTGAGCTGTTCTGCTGAGCATTTGTGGACATTTTTTGTTTGAACCAAAGATCAAAGCCCGAGGTTGATCAGAAATTGAAGCCCAATGGCCAAAGCCTGGAGACTGGGCGGTTGTTGTTTCATTGTTTGTTAACTTATATTTTGCTGTGATCTGTGTTGTTCTGCCAAACATCATAGGCGAGCTGTGTTGGTGCCAGAATATGTGGCAACACTTGTGGTCTGCTCCCCAGCACATCCTGAGTGTGCTGGTTGTTAACGCAAATGATGCAATTCACTGTATGTTTTGATGGCACGTGATAAGTAAATCTGAGTCTGTTTGCATCTATGTATAACAGCCACTGGTTGTACTTAGAGTGTGTGGGTACACAAGAACAGTATGCAGCGGTTTCTCTTGCTTTCAAAGGCTCTAATTAAAGGTGACCATGTAGCTTACATGTAGACACTTTTATACATTGCTTCATTTCTCTGATATTTGTTGCAAATTTAGTAAGTGGCTTTCTTTGATTCACAGATCAGAAAAATCTTCAGTTGTTTCAGCAAATTTTTGACATGAATTTGGTTGTCTGCTGAAGTAGCTCGGAACCAAACTAGAATGTGGATATAAAAGTCAAGAAAAAATGCAGATGATAGAAATCTGAAAAGAACACATGGCAGGTTAGGCAGCATCTGTGGAGAAAGATCCAATGAACATTTTTGGCTTGGAACTCTTCATCAGAAAGAGAGGCAGTTGAATTAGTTTTCAGTTGTAGAGAGGACAGGGGATGGCTAGGACAAAGGGAATATTTCCAGAGTGGGACCAAATGTTGGACTCCAGCACTATTGAAATTTGCAGGTATATTATGCTTCTTTGTGTTACAGTTTGCTGGATGCAGTTGACAAAACAAGAAATTTCAAAATAAGAAATAAGAGATTTTAGATGCTGCTTTCCACAAAGTAAAGAATGTTTTGATAAAATAGAAGAGACTAACAAGTTGTTTCATCACCATCCACTGTAAATTGCCATTTCAGACTTTCCATTTCTCTGCCTGGAAAGAATGTGCACCACCAGGCTCAAGGATGGTTTTATCCCACTCTTATAAGATTGAAGTTGATTTGTCATGTGAACATTGAAACATACAGTGAAATGTATCGTTGGTGTTAACACCCAGCATGCTTAAAGATATGCTGGGGACAGCTCATAAGTGTTGCCACATATTCTGGCACCAACATAGCCTGCTTATAATGCTTGGCAGAACAACACAGAACAAATATGACTCTTGAACAGACCTTTTGTATGATTAAGAACCTGTGAGATCTTAATTTAAGTACAAAAAGATAAGCATTAACAGAATGCAGAATATAAACCCCTTGCATCTTACTGTCTACCTGAACTGCACTTCTTCTGTGATGGCAGCCATCTGTTATGCATTCTGTTATTGCTTCTCTTTTTGTACTGTCTCAATATACTTGTATATGGAAACAAATAACATGCAAACATAGGGTTTTACTTCTGTCTCAGCACATTCTTTCATTCTAGAACCCAAATGCACAGTTTCAGATAATGGGATGTTGCTTTAAAACAGAGATGAGGAGGAATTTCTTCAGCCAGGCGGTCATAAATCTGTGGAATTTGTTGACACAAGGGGCTGTGAAAGTTATATTATTGGGTGTATTTAATTCAGAGGTTGATAGGTTCTTGGTTGGTAAGTGGGTTAAGTTTTGTGGGGAGAATCAGATTTTAAAAATAAGTAGGATTGAATGGCACAACAGACTCAATAGGCTGAATTAATTAATTACTACTGGTCCTATATCTTGACAATAATAAACCAATTACTGATTGATATTAAGAGAGAGCACAATCAAAAGATTTAAGATCTAGGCCTCATATGGAGCCAGTGATCATTAATGGAGAATGTGTGGAGCAGGTTAAGACCTACAAGTATCTGGGAGTACAGTTAGACGAGAAGCTAGACTGGACTGCCAACACAGATGCCTTGTGCAGGAAGGCACAGAGGCGACTGTACTTCCTAAGAAGGTTGGCGTCATTCAATGTCTGTGGTGAGATGCTGAAGATGTTCTATAGGTCAGTTGTGGAGAGCGCCCTCTTCTTTGTGGTGGCGTGTTGGGGAGGAAGCATTAAGAAGAGGGACGCCTCACGTCTTAATAAGCTGGTAAGGAAGGCGGGCTCTGTCGTGGGCAAAGTACTGGAGAGTTTAACATCGGTAGCTGAGCGAAGGGCGCTGAGTAGGCTACGGTCAATTATGGATAACTCTGAACATCCTCTACATAGCACCATCCAGAGACAGAGAAGCAGTTTCAGCGACAGGTTACTATCGATGCAATGCTCCTCAGACAGGATGAAGAGGTCAATACTCCCCAATGCCATTAGGCTTTACAATTCTACCGCCAGGACTTAAGAACTTTTTAAAAGCTATTATTAATGCTTTTGAGATAGTGATTTAGATGCATATCATATTTTTTTACTGAGTTAAGTATTGTATGTAATTAGTTTTGCTACAACAAGTGTATGGGACATTGGAAAAAAGTTGGAATTTCCCCATGGGGATGAATAAAGTATCTATCTATCTATCTATCTATCTATCTATCTATCTATCTATCTTTAGCAGTCAGAGCATCACCACATGGTTTGGAGCAATGAGCACTATCAATCTCAACCCATTCAACAGAATTGTCAGACTAAGTGGTAAAATCACTGGCCAGGAGCAAGAATCACTCAGCAGTTTCCATAAGAGACGGACAATAAAGAAGGCTCAACAAATAGTAGAGGGCATTATACAAACACTTCACACGTACTACACTCTCATGCCATCTGGCCGCTGCTACAGGTCCCTTCCCATCAGCACCAGAAGAGCCTTATCCAGTTTTGTGCTTTCCTCCATTTGCCTCCTCAACACCCAATTATGAATATATGGTATGCATAGCACCTTCGGCAGTAAAAACAGTCAGTTTTATTTTGTGTATTTGTTTTACAAATCACGTGCATTAATTCTTTGTACTTATTTATTATCTATTGTGAGTATTTTATACTGTATTGTGTTTAACTATATGTAGTGGGGAGTTGTGTATCTTAAGTTCTGTGATGTTGTCTTTACCACTGCACAAAGTTCCTCACAGAAAATAAAGTGAATTGAATTGGAAACCAGTATTACTCGGCATGAAGGATGGAATAGTGGTCAGCAAAGAAGATCCCACAGTAAGAAAAATCTAGAAAAAACCTTAGTGGAGTGCGTTTAAAGAACTCATTGGTATTTTAAAAAAATCTTTTTTCCACTCTGAAGCGTCAGCACCAGGTTAAGTGAGTCAGCTTTCAAGGATTGAAAGCATGCAGAGAAAATCTATAAGGATGTTGCCAGGACTTTCATTACAGAGAAAGATTGAATAGGTAGGTTAGCACTGTATTCCCTAGAACATAGAGGAATGAGAAGTGATTTGACAGAGGTATACAGAATTATGTGGAGTGTTGACAGGCTTTTTCTACTGAGGCTGGGTGAGAGTACAACTAGAGCAGGGGCTTCCAACTCATTTTATGCCATGGACTAATACCATTAAGCAAGGAAGCCCTGAACTAGAAATCTTGGGTTAAGGGTGAAAGGTGAAATATTTAAGGGGAACATGAGAGGAAACCCCTTCATACAGAGGGTGGTGAAAGAGTAGAACGAGTTGCAGCAAAAGTGGTGGATTCGGGTTCAGTTTCAACATCTAGGAGAAGTTTGGTTAAGTACATAGATGGGAGGGATATGGAGGACTATGGTCTGGGTGCAGATTGATGGGACTAGGCAGATTAGAAGCTTGGTATGGACTAGATGAGCCAAAGGGCCTGTTTCTGTGCTGTAGTGTTCTTTGACTACATGACTATTTTGTTGTTCCTCACTTTTCGATGAGGGAGCAACTGGATCTGAAGGGAAAAATGATCATTCAGATCAAGTTGCAGACCCAGTGAGGAAGTAAGATAAACCTGTATGATTACAGGTGTACTTAGTAATGTTGCTGCAGGGTCTGAAAGCCTCCAAACAAAACCCTGCTGTTAGGTTAGGGCAGGCATGGGCAAACTACGGCCCGCGGGCCATATGCGGCCCGTTAAGCTTTTTAATCCGGCCCGCAGAACTTGATGAAATTATATTAATAAACCTTGTTAACACCTCAGATCCATCCTGAGAATCGCCACAACAAAACTAAATCCAGACTTTGATGCGCTGGCTAAAAAGGGAGACCAACAACACTGTTCCCACTGAAATTAAAAATAAGTTTCTTCGTTGTGTTATGTAAAAAATGCATTTGAATATATTTTTTTCAATAAGCCTTACATGTTACATGTCATTTCTGTTAAGTGATGGACATGAGTAGTGCGCAGGTGCACGTACGTTCTCAAAATAAAAAATGCGCTCCAGATCAAATAACGCGCTCCGCATACTGGCGCGCTGTCACTGTTCTGTCAGTGACACTGGTCGTTGTTGAGTTTTGGCACAGGGGACAATTGAATAAGAAGGAGCAGGACAAGTAGACCTGCATCTCCTACCGTTTTTGAAATAAAGACAGTCAGGAGGAGAGTGATGATGATAATATCTTGAAGGATAACAGAATTTTCAGTGCTTTAAAATAATAACTGTTACTATTAAAAAAAGCTGTATTTTATTCATTTAATTTTCAGTGTTTTAAAAGTCATTTCAATAAATAGCTAAATACCATGGGACTTCAAAGACAGATATTTTGTTGTAATGCATTTGTTCATTTTCAATTGAAATTAAAGCACATGTTTTCTACATATCCCATGATATTTTATTTTCTCTTATGAGGTGTATTACCAAAACACTCCGTCCATCTGCTCCTGGTCCGGCCCCCCTGTCAAATTTTAGAACCCTTTGTGGCCCACAAGTCAAAAAGTTTGCCCACCCCTGGGTTAGGGGATGATGATTAGATACATTTGTGGAAATGAAAACTGAGTAACACAGTTTGAAGGAAGATTAATAGAACTTTCTATGTTAAATCCTATTAGTGTAGTCACTGCTTTGCTACTTAGAGTGGGAAATGGAGGGAGGGAGGGAGGGAGTGCCTGCAGATTTACAGAAACCAATATTTTTAAAGGTGTATTGAGTACAGTTTTGAAATAAAGACTCCTTCTCATTGTAGATCACAACTTGGTCAAGTTACCAAAATGGGACACTTAGAAAACTTGATATTTTTGAAAATTATCTTTCAGGGTTTGTTTTTTCTCAGACACCAGCTGGACTTTTCAAAGTGCACTTCACCTAAGGTGTTGCTGAATTTTCCTTAACTAAGATCATAAGACCATAAAAGCTCGGAGTAGAATCGGGCCATTCAGCCCATCAAGTCTGCTCTGCCATTCCATCACGGCTACTTTATTATCCCCCTAAACCCCATTCTCCTGCCTTTTTCCTGTAACCTTGATGCCCGGACTAATCTGTATTTTGCAGTCTCTCTTTATAGTGAATTCAGGCAATGATAGTAAATTTGACATGCTGATTAATTTAGAATATTTGACCTGCATTCCTGCAGAAAATACAATCCCTTTTGTATTGTATATCTCCATCAAAGATACTGTTCCAAATACAGGTGTCCCCGCTTTACGAATGTTCGCTTTACACCACTTCGCTTTTCCAAAAAGGCGTACATTAGTAATCTGTTTACGCATTACAAAGAGGATTTTCACTTTTATGAAAAATTTTCCCATATAAATTAATGGTTTTTTGCTTTAAGCCATTTCGGCTTAAGAAAGGTTTCATAGGAATGCTCTTCCTTTGTAAAGGGGGGAGGACATCTGTAGAGGGAAAACAAAGCTTGAAGAGCTTGTTGTATAATATGTAAAAACAAAAATTAACAATATACACTCAGTACCCACTTTATTAGATACCTAGTAAAGCAGCCATTGAGTGTATGTTCGTGGTCTTCTGCCACTGCAGCCCATCCACTTCAAGGTTTGATGTGTTGTGTGTTCATATATGTGCTTCTGCACATCACCAGTGTAACACATGATTATTTGAGTTCTGTCACCCTTCTATCTCCTCTGACCTCTCATTGACAAGGATTTTCACCCACAGAACTCCCGTTCACTGGATATTTTTTGTTTTTCATATCAATCTCTATAAACTCTAGAGACTGTTGTGCAGAAAATCCCAGAAGATCAGCAATTTCAGAGATACTGAAACCAGCCCATCTGCCACCAACTATCACTCCACAGTCAAAGTCACTTCTAACACATTTCTTACCTATTCTGATTTTGTTCTGAACAACTGAACCTCTTGATCAACTCTGCATGCTTTTATGCATTGAGTTCCTTTCACATGATTAGATATTTGCATTATGAACATATGTATCTAATAGGTGGCCGCTGAGTGTATTTGAATTTTTGATTGGATGTCAATTTTATACCTGTTTAAAAAACTGAAAAAAAAGATAGGTATAACTTTTCTAAAATCCTTATTCTCTTGTGTTTCCATCATAATAACTTTAGATACTCTGAGAAATGATTTTGGGGGGTATTCTTACTCTGGACTTGAGTTTGTTTGTGATTAAATTTATCTTTAGTCAGTAGTGCCAAGTACTGTGAAGGTGTTGGCCGATGAATGTGCTTGCCTGCCACAGTGTTGAGAGGTGAGAATAACCAGAAACTGACACGCCTACATTTGATTCACAGTAGCAACTATAAACTTCTCCTTCACTATTTTTCAGAAACATTAAAAATTCAGTGAGTGTTGTCAATCTGAAATAATAACCAAATTCCACATTCCCCCACCCCCCACCATGGATACTGGCTGACCTTTAAAGAATTGCCAGCATTTTTCCCCATCTACAACATTTTTCTCTGGCATTGCTCCATTGAGATTTTAAATGTGACTGCTTGTTTGTGCTCCTGCCTTGCAAGCCTCACAGAAGGACCTCTGTAATCCCAGCCAAACAAGCTTAGCATGTTTCAATAATGCTGTCAAATCTGACTTGATCCTGCAGTAGAATGTTCCAAAGAGCAAAATGATTTTGAAGCAGACTAGCTTGACTCTATAGATTTTGTGCAATGCTAGTAAGTCTGATGATTTGGCTTGTACCTTGTTCTTTGGTACCATAAGACTTAGGAGCAGAATTAGGCCATTCAGCCCATCAAGTCTGCTCCACCACTCCATCATGGCTGATTTATTATCCCTCTGAACCCCATTCTCTTGCTTTGTTCCCATAATCTTTGGCGCCCTGACTAATCAAGAACCTATTAACCTCTGTGTTAAATATGTATACCCAATACTTGGCCTCCACAGCCATTTGTAGCAATGAATTCCACAGACTCACCATCTCCTGGCTAAAGAAATTCCTCTGCATCTGTTCTAAAGGGTCACCCTTCTATTTCAGGGTTAGAAACATAGAAAACATACAGCACAATAAAGGTCTTTTGGCCCACAAAGCTGTGCTGAACATGTCCCTACCTTAGAACTACCTAGGCTTTACCCATAGCCCTCTATTTTTTTAAGCTCCATGTAGCCATCCAGGAGTCTCTTAAAAGACCCTATCGTTTCCGCCTCCACTGCTGCCGCCAGCAGCCCATTCCACACACTCACCACTCTCTGCATTAAAAAAAACTTACCCCTGACATCTCCTCTGTACCTACTTCCAAGCACCTTAAAACTATGCCCCCTCCTGCTAGCCATTTCAGCCCTGGGGGAAAGCCTCTGACTATCCACACGATCAATGTCTCTCATTATCTTGTACACCTCCATCAGGTCACCTCTCATCCTCTGTCGTTCCAAGGAGAAAAGGCTGAGTTCACTCAACCTATTCTCATAAGACATGCTCCCCAATCCAGGCAACATCCTTGTAAATCTCCTCTGCACCCTGTCTATGGCTTCCACATCCTTCCTGTAGTGAGGCGACCACAACTGAGCACAGTGATCCAAGTAGGGTCTGACCAAGGTCCAGTTCTGGATCCACAAAGCAATGTCCCCTTGGATCCCATGCCTCCTTACTTTCTCAATAAGCCTTGTATGGGGTTCCTTATCAAATGCTTTGCTGAAATCCATATACGCTACATCCATGGACCCCAGGTTGGGAACCTTTGCTCATTTCTAAGGCTGTACCCTCTAGCCCTAGACTTCCCACAATCAGAAAAATCCTCTCCACATCCACTCTATCCAGACCTTTCAACATTTGATAGGTTTCAATGAGATGCCCCCCCCACCCATTCTTCTAAACTCCAGTAATTACAGGCTCAGAACCATCAAAAATACCTCATACATTAATCCTTTCATTCCCAGAATCATTCTCGTGAACCTCTTCTGGACCCTCTCCAATGCTAGCACATCTTTTCTTAGATAAGGGACTCAAAACTGCTCACACTTCAGGCAGTTATACAGCACTCTCTATAATCCAGAAATCACTGATGTTCCTTTTTAGAATAGTTCAGATTCAAATTCAGATCCATTTATTTATCACTTGTACATCAAAAATATAGAGAAATGGCTCATTTCTGTACTGCAGTGCAGTGCTTTACAGTGTCAGCCACCGAGAGTTCATCTGTCCTTGCTGTACAACTGTCATCGCTGTCTGTAAGGAGTTTATACGTTCTCCATGTGACCGCATGGGTTTCCTTTGGGTGATTCAGATTCTTCACACGTCCAAAAGAGGTTCGGGTTCGTTGGACTAGAAGAACCTGTTACCGTGCTCCAACACTTTTTCAAAAAAAAACTAAGGATGTGCTGTGGGAAGCCCATATACATTGCCACATATTCTGGCGCCAGCATAGTACGTCCACGGCAAAGTGCTGGAGGAACTTGGGTCAGGCTGTATCTATGGAGGGAACAGTCGACGTTTCATGCTGATACCCTTCATCAGAGCGCATAAGAAGCCCCTTTCCTCCCTACCACCCACGCACACAGGCAGGCCTCCAGCCTCCATTCGACTCTGGGGCTCGCACCCCTCGAGCCTCTGACTTCCCCAGTGGATTCAGAGTCTTGGGGCTGAATAGCGACTGACACTCTCATTGCATAGTTTAAATAATAAAACAAGCAACTCCTAGTGCTTTAGTTTAACTTTAGTTAAAGAGGACATCTCTTCTTTTTTGCATTAAAGTGGGACACACCTGTCCTAGCATGTGAACTCAGTTCCAGCGGACTGGGTGGATGAGATCAGCAGTGAGATCCAACGTCCAGGAAGGTGGTACTGCAACGATCTGTGGAGAGCGAAGGCACAACAAGGCACAAAAGAAATGGTGCTCATCCACGGCAACCAAGGAAGACCCCAGTTTGTGATAACGACTTATATCACTGGACCCAGTCATCTGAGATTGAGATAGTGGAAGTGCTTCAGTGCACCGGCATTTCCATTTTTAAAATCTCTCTGACTGAACAACGGACAGCCAGCAATTAAAAATAATGTGGACATGTTGACACAGTTTTGTCAATATAATGTACATTTCTGGTCTTTCTTCTACTTCAACAAACCTTTGTCATCTACAACATTTGCAAAGTGTTTCAGTGAAATTAAAACTGCAAGAAAGCACTTACAGCTCAGTGACATCTAAAGGATTTGTGATCCTTCATTCAGAAAGATCACAAAAAGTTCTATATGTTACAGGTAATTGATTGAAAGTTCTTACAGAAACTCGTTCCTTCTGCTTTTTCAGCAGAATTTAACCTGTGAAGCTTTTTTTTCTGAAAAACATAATCTAACTCCAAACAGGAAATGGTTTTGTTTCCTTCGAAGCTTCCTGTTATTATTATTTACCCACTCACCTTGTCAAGAATTAATTTTATTTAGCAGTTTTGTTTTGCATTGCCAAGAAGTCTTTTTTTCAACTTAATTTTTTTACTTTATAGCTGCAGTCATGGAGAAATTTCTAAATTCTGATGATAATAAGAGATGCTGTTAGTGCATAAATAAAAATAATGAAGAGTATCTTGGGTTCTGAAGCAGTGTCTTTCCCAATAGTACTATAAACTGGTAGCTATGGTGAACTCCCAAACCAGAGGTCACTAATGACCAGATACCCTACTAGACCAGATAGATAAATAATGTAGCTGCACACAGTTATTTTATTTTTGTTAGAAATACAGGTCCTTCTGACCCAATGATCCTGCACTGCCTAATAACACCCATGTGACCAATTAACGTACTAACACATATGTCTTTTGAATGTGGGAGGAAACGAGAACACCCAGAGGAAATCTACATGGTCAGTGTGAGAATCAAATCAGTGAAGATTGTGCTGGGTTTCATGCTTCTGGTGCCAACCTAGCATACCGACAACTCACTAACCTACTGGAGAAAACCCACACAGTAGAATGTACCATCTCTTTATGTTCAATGGTGGGAATTGAACCTGGGTCACTGGTGTTGTAAACTGTTGTGCATTATGCTACTGTGAATATGTCAGAGTTTGGATATCTTGTGCTGAATGACTTGCCTCCTGTCTCCTAAGGTCTTTCTGCCATCTACAAAGCACAATTCAAGAATATAATGGACAACAGCCCTCAAAGAGCTCGATGCTAATGCTGGAGTCAGTTATCAAAGATGTGATAACAGCACATTTGGAAAGCGGTGAAATCATCGGAGAAAGTCAGCATGGATTTGTGAAAGGAAAATCATGTCTGACAAATCTTATAGAATTTTTTGAGGATGTAACTAGTAGAGTGGGTAGAACCAGTGGATGTGGTATATTTGTATTTTCAAAAGGCTTTTGACAAGGTCCCACACAGCAGATTAGTGTGCAAACTTAAAGCACACAGTATTGGGGGTATGGTATTGATGTGGATAGAGAATTGGTTGGCAGACAAGAAGCAAAGAGTGGGAGTAAATGGGACCTTTTCAGAATGGCAGGCAGTGACTAGTGGGGTACCTCAAGGCTCAGTGCTGGGACCCCAGTTGTTTACAATATATATTAATGATTTAGACGAGGGAATTAAATGCAGCATCTCCAAGTTGGCGGATGACGCGAAGCTGGGCGGCAGTGTTCGCTGTGAGGAGGATGCTAAGAGAATGCAGGGTGACTTGGATAGGTTAAGTGAGTGGGCAAATTCATGGCAGATGCAATTTAATGTGGATAAATGTGAGGTTATCCACTTTGGTGGCAAGAACAGGAAAGTAGATTATTATCTGAATGGTGGCCGATTAGGAAAAGGGGAGGTGCAACGAGACCTGGGTGTCATTGTACACCAGTCATTGAAAGTGGGCATGCAGTACAGCAGGCGATGAAAAAGGCGAATGGTAAGTTGGCATTCATAGCAAGAGGATTCGAGTACAGGAGCAGGGAGGTTCTACTGCACTTGTACAAGGCCATGGTGAGACCACACCTGGAGTATTGTGTGCAGTTTTGGTCCCCTAATCTGAGGAAAGACATTCTTGCCACAGAGGAAGTACAAAGAAGATTCACCAGATTGATTCCTGGGATGGCAGGACTTTCATATGAAGAAAGACTGGATCGACTAGGCTTATACTCGCTGGAATTTAGAAGATTGAGGGGGGATCTTATTGAAACGTATAAAATTCTAAAGGAATTGGACAGGCTAGATGCAGGAAGATTGTTCCCAATGTTGGGGAAGTCCAGAACGAGGGGGTCACAGTTTAAGGATAAAGGGAAAGCCTTTTAGGACCGAGATGAGGAAAAACTTCTTCATACAGAGAGTGGTGAATCTGTGGAATTCTCTGCCACAGGAAACAGTTGAGGCCGGTTCATTGGCTATATTTAAGAGGGAGTTAGATATGGCCCTTGTGGCTAAAGGGATCGGGGGTATGGAGAGAAAGCAGATATAGGGTTCTGAGTTGGATGATCAGCCATGACCATACTGAATGGCAGTGCAGGCTCGAAGGGCTGAATGGCCTACTTCTGCACTTATTTTCTATGTAATCAGGACAAAGTAGACTCTTTTGGATCCTGTTGCTTTTGCAATCCAGAGGTTCTTTGGAAATGAAAAAGAAGCATAAAAAATTAATGATAATCTTTTTATTAGGTGTTAACAAAACGAATAAGAAAGTAAGAGAACAAAGAAACGACCAAGAAAAAAGTAGTCATGGCCTTCTCATACTCAGACTAGAGATGAACCAAAACTTCCAGTGATAACGGTTAACCAGATTCAAGTAGCATGACGCCTACTACAGAAAAATAAGAAGTTTCGCGAAAAATACAGAAACAACTATTATATTATGCTTAACTTTCCTATGCTTGCTTGTATTCTTACATAATCACACACAGATACAATATATATTATACAAGTAATATATATTATATAAGTAATAGTGTATATTATATAAGTATACAAGTAAGCATAGGAAAGTTAAACAAGAAAAATACAATTCTGTTCCCCAATCCAAAAACCCCTTGCCTGATACCGCAACTACAAACCTCAACATTAATTTCCTCTGCAGTATATTATCTGTGGTTGCACTGTATACCATCTACAAAACTTACTTACTCATCTACATACTCCAATAATCTCCCAAACCTGCCGGGAAGGGAAAGAGTTCAAAGCACATGCAAAATTGCCAGTTAAATTTTACTCTTCAAGTTGCCCTTTATTGGGAAATGCATCACCCTTATTTTATTACTGTTGGATCTAAATCCTGTAAGTTCCTCTTCTAGAGCCTTGCAGGAGCACCGAGCATCTTGGAATATTTTACTATTTTAAAGGTGTTACACAAATCCCTGTTGGTCTTATAATATGAACCTGCCCTCTCTTTCTCTTGACTCAAAGGACTGAATTTCGAACATAGAACATTACCACATAGTGCAGGCCCTTTGGCCCATAATGTTGTGCTAACCTTTTAACTCACTCTACAAATTCTGACCCTGCCATCCAATGTTGCCTTCCATTTTTTATCATCCATGTGCTTATCTAATGGTCTCTTAAATGTCCCTAATATATCTGCCTCTACCACCAACCCCGGCAACACTATCCACGTACCCACCTCTCTCTGTGTAAAGAAATAAACAACTTATCTCTGCCTTCCACCCTCGCACACCCCCCCCCCCCCGTATATTTTTGTCTGATCACCTTAAAGTTATGCTCCCTCATATTAGTCGTTTACGCCCTGGAACAAAGTCTCTAGCTGTCCTCTTGATCTGTTCCTCTAATCATCCTATACACCTCTAACAACTCACCTCTCATCTTTCTTTGCTCCAAACCCGAAAAGCCCTAACTTGCTCAACCTATCCTTCCTATCCTTGTAAGACGTGTTGTCCAATACTGGTAAATCTCCTCTGCACCCTCTCTAAATCTTCTACGCCTTTCCTATGAAGAGAATCAGAACTGAAGTCAATATTCCAAGGTCTAACCAGGGTTTTATAATTCACAGTAGGAACTAAGGAGGGGATGTTGTGGAGGCAGCTGACTACATCAGAATCAGAATCAGAATCAGACTTTAATCGCCAAGTACCTATGCACATACAAGGAATTTACTTCCGGCAGATGTTGTCTCTCTGCTCATAACAATAATACTGATAAATATAAATGAAAATATAGATTATACATACAGGTAGTGCAATCCAAGTAATAGTTAGCCGACAGTTAACCAACCGGCAGTTAACTGTTCAGCAAAGTGACCGCAGTAGGGAAAAAACTTCTCCAGTGCCTATTAGTCTTAGTCTGGAGGGATCTGAAGCGCCTACCAGACGGAAGCAGATCAAACAGTCCGTGCGCAGGATGGGAGGAGTCCTTTATGATGTTCCCCGCCCTCTTCTTCAACCTGGAAGAGTACAGGTCCACAACAGAGGGCAGGGAGGCTCCAATAATGCGCTCGGCAGTTCTCACTGTGTGCTGTAGTCTGGTTCTATCCTGCTTGGTGGCGGCTCCAAACCACACGATGGAGGTGCACAGGACAGACTCAATGACTGCAGTGTAGAACTGCAGCAGCAATTCCTGAGGCAGACCGTATTTCCTCAAGAGCCGCAGGAAATACATCCGCTGCTGGGCCTTCTTCAGGATGGAGCTGATGCTCCACTCCCACTTCAGATCCTGAGAGATGGTGAATACATTGAATACTGGAGCTGGAGGAATATTCCAAATTTTGTTTTTGCTTTCAGTAACTATTGACCATTTAAGTAAAACATCAAGAAATTCATTCATGGAGGTAAGGTGGTGTGAGTGGTCTGTACACTCCATCGAGTATACTGTCCATGTACAATGTAGAGTGTAGGCTTGATGATTTCACACTTGTTTATGTAATAATCTCAGAGAGTTATAATGCCAAATATAAGTCTTAACATGGGGAATGGAGCCAGAAGAAACCTACCAGCTATTTTAGTTACAGATCATGAGTAACTCACCACCAATACATCCACATCAGCCATTCATCTCCAAAGCACCCTTCATCACCCATGGTCCATTTACACTTACACTCCATATCTTACGCCTACACACTTAGTCACTGTTGTACTGTGCTTTCATCTGCCCTGCTGCTACCTAGAAGGGTTCCTCTTGCCAAAAGTCACTCTGTCATTTTATCATTTCCTGTCAGAGTCACCTCATGTACAGATACTGCTGCACCTAAAGTCACTAAGCTAATTTTATGTGCGTATATACGGCTACACTCAATTAATAGGATTATGTTTATATTTATATTTATTGTGTTTTTTAAAATCTTTTATATTGTGTTCTTTACCTTTTAGTGATTTTTTTTTAATGCTGCATCAGATCCGGAGTAACAATCATTTTGTTCTCCTTCACACTCGTCTACTAAAGAATGACAATAAACTATCTTGAATAAATGGTATTTATATAATAAATTATGGGAGAAATCTTCACCTAACATGTACAGTTCACTGTCTTATTTACAAATGGAGCTTGGACATCAGCATTGAACTTTCACTTTCTGGTTTCTGAGTCTGCCTCCTAATGATTTCACTGAAATGAAAATGTACCATTGCAGATATCCACTTTGCAGCCTTGCCATTCATTGCAGCCTCGAGAAAAGCAAATACATATTGCATTCTGATCAATCCTCTAGAACTTATTCTCTTCCTCTTAATTAGTTATGTTGCAAAATGAATGCAAGTAGATTGGTATCAACTCAATTATTTTGCTGAACAATATGATTTTGAAGATATCTTTAAGCAGGAAGTGCTTTGTTGAATTTAACTACAAAAGTTGTATGCCACATGACTCCTCATGTTTTCAGTATTATTTTATTTATTTTTGTATTTGCACATTGGTTGTCAGTTTTTGTGTGTAGTTTTTCATTGATTCTATGCATTTCATTGTTTACAGTAAATACCTGCAAGAAAATGAATGTCAAGGTTGTATATGACGACTTTGGTACTAAGTTTACTTTGAACTTGAGCTTTGAACTTCGTCTCCTGTCCAATCAGGATGCACAGCCAACTGCTTGTTCATTCTTATACTAGCTTTATGTAAACCCTCTTCTCACTTCCAGTCAAGGGATGGAAGTACTATATAAAGATATATATTTAATAAGCAAGAAACTTAAATCTAGACTAAAATTTAACTTGTATCCCTATAGGCTTGAGCTTTTTTAATCATCTTGTGGACTATTTGTGCATTTGAGCTCAGAGGAGCTTTTGTTTGTCATTTTTGTTTAAATTTTATTCTTTACTTCATGATCCAATTTGAACACAACTTAATGTATGGCTTCTGCCTCCTTCCTTTCCAGTCCTGATAAAGGGTCTAGGCCCAAAACACTGACTGTTTATTCCTCTCCGTAGATGCTGCCTGTCCTTGCTGAGTTATTCCACCATTTTGTGTGTGCAGTTCATGAAGGATGGTTCACTATCCAGGCTCAGCCCATTGCTTTCAGATAGAACATAAAATAATAGAACAGAATAGCACAGGAACAGGCCCTTCGGCCCACAATGTTGTGCTGAACCGACTACGTTAGTAATCAAATGGCCAACTAAGCTAACTCTTTATGCCTACACAATGCCATATCCTTGCACTTTCCTCACATTCATGTGCCTATCTAAGTTTCTCTTAGAAGTCCTTAACATATCTGCCTCTACCACCACCCCAGGCAGCATATTCCAGGCACCCACCACTCTCTGTTATAAAAAAAAACTTGCCCTGCACATCTCCTTTGAATTTACCTCCTCTCAACTTAAAAGCATGCCCTTTTCCATCAGACGTTTCAACACTAGGAAAAAGATACTGTCTGGCTTCGCTATCTGTGCCTCTCATAATCTTTTAAAATCTCTATCTGATCTCCTCTCAGCCTCAGCAGCTCCAGAGAAAACCACCAGATGATTTAATCTACATGAACATCTCAGATTCTGCCATACATTTTAACCAAATGTTTCTTGATTTCTGGAGCCTCCAATACTCCACTATGACTTTTATCTTACACTTGTATGATCTTCAGTTGCTGAATGTGCTTACAATACAAATACTTCAACCTTGCTTGGAATGGCACTTTTTCTTATTACTGGCACTGTTATGACAGAGTTCTGTAGCTGAGGACCTCTACCAGCCAGGCCATGCTCTCTTAGCGCAAGAGGTACAGGATTCTTGGGTCTCACACCAACAGGTTCAGGATCAGTTATTACTGTACACTGATCAGCTCCTGAACCAGCATGAAAAATTTCACTCACCTCAACTCTGAACTGATGCCACAACTTACAGACTCACTTTCAAGAAAATCTACAGCTCATTTTCTCGGTATTATTTATTTTTTTCATTTGCACGATTTGTCTTCTTTCGCCAATTAGCTGTTTGTCAGTCTTTGTTTATGTACAGTGCTGTGCAAAAGTCTTAGGCACATACATTGCTAAGATGCCTATGGCTTCTGCACAATATTGTATTTGTCAGCATCGAGCAGAGAGCGTGTTTATAAATCTGCTGGGAGCATAGGCTGTTGGGAATGCCAAGGGTGGAGCGCCATAGAATGGGTTTGGGACACATGACAGAGAAGGAATGCCAGAGGCAGGCAGACACACCCAGCCATGAGACACCAGGTAAGCTTATTTGATTCCAAACAATTGATTTATTGATCATTACAGAAAGTCTTCCTGGTTCTTCCCACTCCCTCTCCTCTCCCTTCCCCTTTTCCCAACCATGATTCCCTTCTCCCTACCTGCTTCCCACTCTCAACCCACTATAGAGACCCATATCAGAATCTAGTAGGCAGCCGTCGTTCTCAGGGGATCATGGGTTTGTGCCTCTGATGGACTGTGGCCTCCCCAGGTTGCAAGCCTGGGTGGGAAGATTTGAAGAACCAGCTGTTACCCATGCAGTGGGTTCCCCCTCTCCACGTCACTTGCCAAAGGAAAAGGCAAGCATCAATACAGCTTGACACCAGTGTTGTTGCAGAGGTTGCCAGAGTGAAGTTGTAAACAACATCAAACTGCCTTGGGGACCTTGGCTCTGGATTTCTTCCTCGGGGTTTACTCCCGAAGCCTTTCCCATGGGTGGGTATGGCTGCAAGGCAGCGGAGGTTTAAAATCAGAGTTTTCCTTCTCCTAGGTGGGCTGCTATCCAAGGCTGATGAGCCCCACCTGTCCAAAGCAACTGATTTTGAGGTGCCAGTGGCCTGCCTGTTCCCCTTCTTTTGTCAGTTGAAACTGTTCCACCTGGCCTAGTAGCTAAGCCACACATGATGCCAAGAGTTGGACTTGATTATCAGAGGCTGTTAGAGATGCACACCATTTGGAGCACTTTATAGGTAGTGGGAACTTATCCCCACTCCCACCTCCCAGCTATGACAACCTTAGGAACCTATCAGAATCAGATTTATCATTACTCACATAAATCACAAAATTTGTTTTTTTTTGCGGCAGCAGTACAGTGCAATACATAAAATTACTACAGTACTGTGCAAAAGGCTTAGGCCCCCTAGCTATGTATATATGCCTAAGACTTTTGCACAGCATTGTATAATTTTCTAAATTCTATTGTGTTTTCTGTAAATGCCTGCAAGAAAATGAATCTCAAGGCAACATATAGGTACTTTGGTAAAAATTTACTTTGAACTAGTTAAGTCAGAAATGAACAAAAACGGCATGTGGGGCAGGATCACTGGAACCACTGATGAGAAAGTGAGGAGGTGGGGAAAGAACAGCCTCACTGACTCAGTGAATGAGTGAATCTGCTCAGTGCTCTTTGCTCTGCTCAGCATGATGGAGGGTGTTAGTGTTGGAGAGAAGACATGCAGAAAGCATGCAGATTCTGTTCCTGCATGGCCAAAGATGCCTGCAGCCCTGGCAAATCCATCCTGTTGGTTTCCCAAACGCTCGTACAGGATGACTGTAAATCAGTTGTTCGTATTCTTGGGAGGATCTATATTGTCACAGTGACACTTTTGACACAACTGCTTCTTTGCTAGAAACCATATCCAGTTGCGCAACACTCAAGTTCTTGAGCAAGGCACACAAAATGCTGGAGGAATTCAGCAAATCAGGCAACATTTATGGAGTTGAGAAAACTGTTGACGTTTCTGGCCAAAATTCCTCAACCGGACTAGGAAGTGGGGACAGAAGCTAATATAAGAAGTGGGGGAGGAGGAGGAGGAGTACAAGCTGGCTGGCAGGTCACAGGGACTCACTTATTACCTGCCTAGTTGTACTCCTTTCCCTTGTCCCTCCTCTACTATCTTATTCTGGCTATTGCCCCCTTTCTTTTCAGGACCTGATAAAGGTTCTCAGCCTAAAATTTAAGCTGTTTATTCCCCTCCATAGAGGCTGCCTAACCTGCTGAGTTCTTCCATCATTTTGTGTGTATGTTGCTCCAGGCTATCATCATCTGCAGCATCTCTTGTGATCAGCTAGTGCATTCTTGATCATCTATTCATACACCTGGAGGTCAGGTGTGGAACTGCCCTGAACATCAGCAAGTAATTGGCCAAATGCTGCTTCAGGGTGAAGGTTGAATGTTCCTACAATACCTGCTTCACAAGAGATGTCTGAACTCTCGCCAACTTCATGTCAAGTCAGATGATTTGAGGGAATGAGTATATTTCTCAGGGAATGAAAACAAATTTAGAACAAAGTTATGATGACTTAAGGCATCAAGATCTTACACTTACATTACACCTTTATTGGGATAAAGTATTCCAAAAGACTGCACTGCTGTACTGAGAGGCAAATGGATACCAAATAAATGAAGGGGTTATTTCAGAACAAGGGATTTAAATATAGACACCGATTAAAGCCGTGTGAATTTCAGAGCATCACACCATGGAATAACTGCTGAGCTACCGTGGTGCCCAAACTACTTGATGAAAGGTAGTTACTATTAGCTTTCATAAAGTTTGGAAGCAGAGTAAGTGACAAGCCCTGATGTAGAGAGCTCAGTTGATTCATTGGTGCACATGTTTTGTTCAAGAATGGCTGTCTGGCTGTCTTGGCATTGAATTGTACACAGACATCGGTGAGGTCCCATTTGTGATCTTGCTAACTCTGTGCGGTGGATAACAAAAGGCTTGTCTTCTACAAGATTTATCGTGGGTTAGTAATTCAGTGAGATTTTGTAGTCTCAGCTCAGGCCACTATTTTGTTTGCTTCAGCACAGCTTCCATGGCCTTTTCAATCAAATCCTTTTCACAAACACCCCATTTTGTGATCTCCAATTCATTTTTGACATTTTATGACCTCTGGGTTATAGTGGTCAAGCACTGTGATTGCTCCAATGCAAATGTGTGCACAGTTCTCTGTCATTGATAGAGTAGGTGCCTTCAAGCAAACATAATGACTTTTTGATGATTCATCAATTACTACAAAAGCAGAAAATACCGGAAATGCTTAGTGGGTTTGGCAGCCTCTGTGGAAAGAGAAACCAAGTTGACATTTCAGGTCAGAATCAGCATCAAGTTTATTGTCACCTACGTACTAGAACTAGAGGACATGGGTTAAAGGTGAAAGGTGAAATGTTTAAGGTGAACATGAGGGGGAACTTCTTCACTCAGAATGTGGTGAGAGTGTTGAAAGAGTTGCCAGGAGAAGTGGTGGATGTGGATTTGATTTCAACATTTAAGAGAAATTTGGATTGATACATGGATGGGAGGGAAATGGAAGCCTATGGTCAAGGTGCAGGCCGATGGGGCTAGACAGACTAATAGTTTGCTGCAGGCTAGATGGGCTGAAGGGCCTGTTTCTGTGCTGAAGTATTCTATGACTCTGACTTTAAATGTTGTGAAATTTGTTGTTTTGTGGGAGAGGTACAGTGCAGTACATTAAAAATTACTATAAGTTACCATAAGAAATATTGTAACTTGCAGTAATTTATCATTTGTGTATATTAATAAATATTTATTTTTAAAAATATACTGCAAAAAGAGAGCAAAATAGTGAGGTAGTTTTCATGAACTGTTCAAAAATCCAATGATGAAGAGCAAGAAAATGTTGAGTTTGTAATTTCTGGCTCCTGTATCTCCCCCCTGATAGTAGCAATGAGAAGAGGACATGTCCTGGTGATGGGAGGCTAGTGTCCATGATGGAGTTAGTTGAGTCTACAACCTTCTGCAGCTTTTTCCAATCTTCCAGTTTAAGATGGCGCTGGTGAATCTCAGCAACCTTTGGCTGATGACTAATGAGACAAAGAAAACAACTGTATCCTTTGTTAATCTTTTTCCGATCATTGCAAGCAATAGCATGCAACTTCCCTTTGGACGTGGAGGCAATTCAATGTGGCAGAACTGAGGCAAGACAAGGCAGAGGGCCCATTACGGAAAGTGAGGTAGACCCGAGGTTCAATTGATTTAAATGCCAAGCTGAATTGGAAAGGTTAGGGACAGGCCAAATTGAGTGGCAGGGTCTAAGCTGCAGAACATATCAAAGCGACTGAACCCGATGTTTGGATGACCATTTAGGCACTGGGCTGAATCGCAGAAGTTGGTTGCAGGCAGAATTGAGGTGGCGGTGTCCAGGACCTAGAGCGTATCAAGGCAACTGAACCCAAATGGGTGAAGAGTGAAGCACTAGGGTAAATCAGAAGGTTTGGGTACAGATTGAATTGAGGCAGTATCAAAGCGACTGAAGCCGATGCTTGGACAATTTAAGCACCTGACTAGATTGAAATGGTCAGGGTGTCAAGGAACAGGCCGGTTCACTGCTCCACTTTGCGCTGAACTAAGGGTCTAAGGACAGGACTGTCTTTGTGGACTTCAGAATGCTATTAGCTTGCATTTATTGGTTGTTTTTGTTCTCTCTGCACGTTGGGTGTTTGACGACCTTTTTATGTTTTTTTTTCTGGGGGGGGGGTTCTTAACTATTTAAGAAAGCTTGAAAGGCTTATGTTTATTTTTTGCTTCTATTGAGTCAGGTTTCCTGGAGTTTCTCTTTCACACTGGGACATAAAACTTTGTTTTTTTTTAACTTTCTGGCCTGTATTTTAATATAAAGGTATATTAATACCTTAACACCTGTATATATAATATATATTGTATATAACAAAGTTCAAATTAATTATATTATCGAAGTACATACAAGTTGAGTACTGGCCTTTTCTCCTTAGAGTGAAGGAGGATGAGAGGTGACCTGATAGAGAGGCATTGATTGTGTGGATAGCCAGAGGCTTTTTCCCAAGGCTGTAATGGCTAACACGAGGGGGCATAGTTTTAAGGTGCTTGGAAGTAGGTACAGGGGGGATGTCAGAACTGAGATTTTCACACAGAGAGTGGTGGGTGCGTGGAATGCACTGCCTTTGTTGGTAGAGGCGGATACAATAGGGTCTTTTAAAGAACTCTTAGGTACATGGAGCTTAGAAAAATAGTGGTAGGGAAATTCTAGGCAGCTTCTAGAGTATGTTACATGGTTGGCACAACATGTGGGCTGAAGGGCCTGTAATGTGCTGTAGATTTTCTATGTTCTATGTTTCATGGCTGCCTCTTAGGAGACGAATCTCAAGGTTGTGTAATGTGTACATACTTTGATAATAAATGTACTTTGAACCTTTGAACTTCCAACTTCTTGTGCATTGGCACTGCCACACTAGTCAGTAATGAAACCACTGCCAAAACTTCAGTCTGAAATATTAACTCTCTTTCTGTATCCACAGATTCTATTTAACCTGCTAAGCATTTTGAGCATTTTCTGCTTTTGTTTCAGATTTCCGTTAGCTGCAGTATTTTTTTAATTTTCATGTGAAGGTTCAACTTGATTGTAAAGTTGCAACTTTGACTCAACCTATTGCAGGAAAGCAGGTCTATTTTCACAGATCGTTGCAACGATAAGTACTTGTCCATTAAGTTACACCGAGCACTCCATTTCACTCTGAAACCTCAGCAGAGTAGGCTTTCCATTTGATAATACAGTCTGCTAACAGTCTCCTACACATTATCAAATAACATCAATTAGCACATCAGTTCATGTTCTTTATTCAGTGCAATTACTCGGAAGTTTATCTGTTCATTGTTGTTACTGTATGTGGCGGAGCTATTGCATAATGTTTGTCATTGTATGAATGAAATCTAAACTACAAAGATTTTCTTTTTGTTGTAGTTTTGAATTATAATTCAAATTAAAGTTTGATTGTCCTTCAACCATGCACATGTATACAGCTAAACAAAATAACAGTGTTCCTCCAGGGCCAAGGTGCAAAACAGACTACATACAGTCACAAAAATAGTATTAGCACAAGTCCCTGAGCAGCATGCCCTGAAGATTGATGGTGCGTGGGATGTTGTTCTGGAGCCACGCTTCTGCAAGACCAAGTACACAGCAGTTCCTCATCTCCTGCGGCTGCAAGTGAAGGCAGTCCAGCTTGTCTTCCAGGGAGTGAACACTCGAGAGCAGGACTGACGGGGGAGCTGACCTGCAGTAGTCATCTCCCTATCCAGCACAGATTCCAGCGTACTCAATTTGCTTTGGTTTTTTGCCTTAGCATCAGATCTGCAATCTGGTTAAAATGTGATCCTTTGGTAATGAAAACACCTTGCTCTACAAAACTGATGAGACTGAGGTGAGAGGTGGCTGCTCTGTGGCATCTGACTGAAATGGTCTTTAACTGTGTGCTTCGAACTTGGTCTTGTAGTCGTGGATTTAGTACGGCAATTGTACCAGTCGCTTGAGGTGGACAAAATTCTGAGCTGCTTCAATGCCAGTTCCAGTGATGTTGTCGTTTATTTGCAAAGCCAAATTTACATAAGATCATTTGACTTGGAGTCATTGACACATACAGCACAGAAACAGGCCCTTTGGCCCATCTGGTCCATGCCAACCAGGATCCATCTATGCTCATCCCATTTGCCTGCATTTGGCTATTGTTCCTCTAAAACTTTCCTATCATATCCCTGCACGAGAGTCTTTTAAATGTTAATTTAGCTTCCTCAACCACTTCCTATGGCAGCTCATTCCAGAGGCTCCCCCCCCCCTCCCCACCACCTTATTATGGCTTCTTCCCCCTTCCTTTCCAGTCCAATGAAGGGTCTTGGCCTGAAACATTGCCTGTTAATTCCTCTCCTTAGATGCTGCCAGACTTGCCGAGTTCCTCCAGCATTTTGTGTGTGTAGCTCATTCCAAGTACTGGCCACACTCTAGGTCAGGGGTTCCCAGCATGGGGTTCATGGACCCATCTCTCAGTTGATGGTAGTAGTCCATAAAAAAAGATTGGGAACCCCCTGCTCTAAATGAAACATTTTTCCATCAGGTTCCTATTAAATCTCACCCTTCTCACCTTAAATCTCTGCTCTCTAGTTCTTAGTTCCCCACTATTAGGAAAGAGGCTGTGTTCATTTGCCCTGTGTATGCCCCTTATGGTAGTTTACACCTCTTTCCTATAACAGGATGACCAGAACTGAACAGAGTATTCCATATGTGGCCTCACCAACGTCTTGTATAACCACAACCTAACACCCCAAGACACACACTCACCATTTTCAGGAAAAGCATCTTCCCTCAGCCATCATATTTCTGATTGGACAATCAATATATAGTAATTTACAGTTTTTATTATTATGTATTGCTGCTGCATAACAACAAATTTCACAACATATACCAGTAAAATTAAACCTGATTGTGATTCTGATTCTGACCAATTAACCTACCTGGAACATCTTTGGATTGTGGGAGGAAACCAGAGGACTAGGAGAAAACACAGGGGAAGGTGTACAGAGATTCTTTACAGAACAGAGAATGCTCCTAGGTTCCTCTGTTCTGCATCGCTCCCCAGGGCCCGCCCTTTTTGATCAAGCTCATTCATTTACTAATCCGTGCCCAAGGCTATTACATATGGTACTATAATTGCAATGCAAGGATAATTTCTTTAATTAATGTATTCCCTAAGTAATTTCTTATCATGAACTTACAAAATTCAACTTATCTTAAAGGCTTTGGATTGGAGTCTTGGACAGGCATCTTGGTTGGAATGGGTCAGTTGGGCCAAAAGGCCTGACTATGTGCTGTAAGAAGTGTTCATCCGAACCTTTGTATATGAAGGATCATACAGTATGTGAATCTGTTCACAATTTTATTTAATACTGAGAAGGAATTTCTTCAACCAGAGGGTGGTGAATCGATGGTATTCATTGCCATATACGCTGTGGAGGTCAAGTCATTGAGTATATTTAAAGCAGAGGTTGATAGGTTTTTTGATAATAGGACGTCAAAGGTTATGGGGAGAAAGCAGAAGAATGGGGTCTAGGGAAACAATAAATCAGCCATGATTGAAAAACGAAGCAGACTCAACGGGATGAATGGCCTAATTCTTCTCCTATGTGCTATGGACTTATAATATAGATCCAACAAATCAGTTCAATGGTAGAATTTCTTCTAGCAGGCCTTGTAATATAATGCATGATTTTCCACAAAGGTTTCTGAATATGTGAAGTGTTCCAAGTTGTTAGTTTTATTCCTAGCTTTCTAATGTCTTCGTATTTAAGTATTGCTGTTACACTTTCTTGACTACTTTTTATTTAACTGATAATCTTAACCAAATTTGTTATTAGTATTTATGTCAAAAAGGTTTAGTTTACTACTAGAAAATGCCTTTCAGATTAGTGATCGTGTGCTCAGTTGCAAAGTCACTGACTATTTCAGAAGAAAAATAGTTATTATATTAAATGGAATCTGTAAAAGAAATAAAAAGAAGCATGTCAGGAGTAAACAAAGACCCGAATGACATGGTTTCATGCTTTGCTTCAGTAATTTACAAGGGATGTTTGTGTCCTCAGAACAAAACTTCTCAGCTGAAAATATAAATGCTGTGACCATTTTATTGTAAGTTCATGGCCTTCTGCTGCTGTAGCCCATGCACTTCAAGGTTTGACATGTTATGTGTTCAGGGATGCTCTTCTGCACACCACTGCTGTAACGCATGGTTATTTGAGGTACTGTTGCCTTCGTCCTGCCCCACCTGCCACTGGCACTCCTTCCTTGCCACCTGACCCACACCCCTCCCAAGGTACACAATCCTCACCAACATCCTTTGCTCCCATCAAATTTACAAACTCACTCTGCTCCACATTGACAAATACAATACTATGCAAAAGTCTTAGGCACCCTAGCAATATATATGTGCCTAAGACTTTTGCACAGTACTGTGTATGTGTGAATGCGGATCAGTATGAATGCAGACACTTCACAGGAGGCACTGACTGGGTACAACACAATCCAGCCCATTAGGTTTATCTCATTATAAAGTCTACAGACAGAGAAGTATCCACTTCAAAACTAATTCCATCTTTTGATGTGTAGTTCATTAATGTTCTTCAGGGAAGGTAGTCAATTATTCTTATCTAGTCTCGACTACCATTGAGAAACCCAACCAGGTTGATTGCTAACTTCCAATTAAGGTAATAGGAAATGGGTAATAAATGCTTTGGGTGGCAGGGTGGAGAAACATCTCTACCAAAGGAAGTGTAAGGTGCTCCTTCCCTCCTCTAGCCTGCAGGTCATCCTTGGATAAGGTGTAGCAGCTGCTTAGCACCCCTCCTCCCACCACCACCGCCAATCAGGGTCACTTGAAGCTTTGGGAGCAGGTGGTGGATGGTTGTATGAGCAGCTGGTACATATCACAAGTCCTGGTTATGCAACCACTGACGCCAGGCAGACAATCGTTGAAGAGTATTGATAATGGCTGGGGTTACCCATCTTGTAAAGACACTGCCAAGAAGAAGGCAATGGCAAACCACTTCTGTAAAAAAAAATTGCCAAGAACAATCATGGTCATGGAAAGACCTTAATCGCCCACGTTATATGACGTGGCACACAATGATGATGGCATTGCCATAAATGTCCACATACTGAATGAATAAATTTTTAAAGGCTTCCTTGCATACAGTGGGATGTGCAGAGTAAGATGATTTATACAGTTACAGGTTCAAACATTTGCCTATTTTATGTCACAGTATATGGAGCACTGTCACTGGAAAGCACCATCCATCATCAAAATCCCCCAACCATCCAGGCCATGCTTTCTTCTCGTTGCTGCCATCCAAAAGGATGACTAAGAGCCTTAGGTCCCACCCCACCAAGTTCAGGAACAGTTATTACCCTTCAACCATCAGGCTCCTGTACCAGCATGGATAACTTCACTCACCTCAACTCTGAACTGATCCCACAACCTATGGACTCATTTTCAAAGACTCTACAACTCATGTTCTCAATATTTATTATTTTGTTTCTTTTCCTTTTTTGTATTTGCACTATTTGTTGTCTTTACCACATTGATTGTTTGTCCATCTTCTGTTTTTCATAAGTTCTCTGTATTCTTTGTATTTACGGTGAATGCCCTAAAGAAAATGAATCTCCAGTTAGTATATGGTGACATATGTACGGTATGTACTTTGAAAGTAAATTTACTTAGAACTCTGACTGTAGGTACATCACATGAACTATGACAATCGTTAACCAAGTAAGTTTTGTCTTGCTTACTTTTTTGAATATCGAGAAGAGGAATATAATACTAGGGTGTGGTTTGGTATAATTTATCCATGAGGATCTGGAGCCTAGGGTAAACATGTTATTCCTTTTCGTAGAACATTAATTTTCTAGATTTGGAGTGCCTTTGAATTTAACTGTGAAATTATCAATTAATCTCTTTCATTTTCCTGACATTACAGCCCAAATCGAAGTGATACCATGCAAAATCTGTGGAGATAAATCTTCAGGGATCCACTATGGAGTCATCACTTGTGAGGGGTGCAAGGTAAGCGAGGCCCATAGAAACTACTAAAATTCCTTCTATTTTATCATCTCCTCTTCCCTCTGACTTCATTATCCCTTCAGGAAGGTGGAACCAACCTACTTAAAATCTTAAAATGGCATCACAGAAGGTAATTATTGGACCTCTACCAATTCTATAAGCAGTTTATAACTAAGGTCATTGCCCACATTCCTTTGAATGTGTCTTTCTCATTTTACTGCCTTCTCCTCACTTCTCAGCTACCATGGTTTCTCTTCTATGCAAATAAAATTCTCTTAACCTTGTGCTTTTTACGGTGATCTTCAGTTCGTATTCTCAAGTTACAAGTGAGTAGATGGTTATTTCTGAATTCTACCTTCAAAATTAAAAGACATTCTGTTATTAGATTTTTTCTTAATATTCCCTATTCTAATGTAAAGGTCCCCAATTCATTTTCTCATCATGAATGCTTCTCATTCCTAATTTTACCAAAGCGAATTCCTTTTAGACTCGAGGCTTTGATATCCTTCCTAAAATAGGTTCCTCAATGGAGCACAGTATTGGAATAGTGACCTAGTTAAATTCTTGTATCAATTTAGCATTTGCATTTTAAGCTCTCTGTGATAATGCTGGATCCCCATATTACAAACCCCATTTCCAGAAAAGTGGGATATTTTCCAAAATGTAATAAAAACAAAAATCTGTGATATGTTAATTCACGTGAACCTTTATTTAACTGACAAAAGTACAAACAAAAGATTTTCAATAGTTTTACTGACCAATTTAATTGTATTTTGTAAATATACACAAATTTAGAATTTGGTGGCTGCAACACACTCAACAAAAGTTGGGACAGAGGCATGTTTACCATTGTGTTACATCACCTTTCCTTTTAATAACACTTTTTAATCATTTTGGAACTGAGGATACTAATTGTAGTAGATTTGCAATTGGAAATTTTGTCCATTCTTGCTTGATATAAGACTTCAGCTGCTCAACAGTCCGTGGTCTCCGTTGTCTGATTCTCCTCTTCATGATGCGCCATACATTTTCAATAGGAGATAGAGCTGGACTGGCAGCAGGCCAGTCAAGCACACACACTCTGTGTCTACAAAGCCACGCTGTTGTAGCCCGTGCAGAATGTGGTCTGGCATTGTCCTGCTGAAATAAGCATGGACATCCCAGGGAGAGACGTCGCCTTGATGGCAACATACGTCTCTCTAAAATCCTAATATATGCCTCAGAGTCAATGGTACCTTCACATACATGCAACACACCCATGCTGTGGGCACTGATGCACCCCCATACCATCACAGATGCTGGCTTTTGCACCTTTCGCTGATAACAATCAGGATAGTCGTTGTTATCTTTGGCACGGAGAACTCGACGCCTGTTTTTTTCCGAAAACTAGCTGAAATGTGGACTCATCTGACCACAGCACATGGTTCCACAGTCTTTCTGTCCATCTGAGATGAGCTCGGGCCCAGAGAACTCGCCGGCGTTTCTGCATAGAGTTGATGTATGGCTTCCTCCTTGCGTAATACAGTTTCAAGTTGCATTTCTGCATGCAGTGACAGACCGTGTTAAGTGACAATGGTTTTCCGAAGTACTCCCGAGCCCAGGTGGCTAAAATTGTCACAGTAGCGTGACGGTTTCTTAGGCAGTGCCACCTGAGGGCTCGAAGATCACGCGCAATCAACAGTGGTTTCCGACCTTGCCCTTTATGCACTGAGATGTCTCTGAATTCTCTGAATCTTTTCACAATATTATGTACTGTAGATGTTGAAAGACCTAAATTCTCTGCAATCTTGTGTTGGGAAATGTTCCTTTTGAACTGACTAACAATTCTCTCACGAATTTTGGCATAAAGGGGTGAGCCACGACCCATCCTTGCTTGCAAAGACTGAGCCTTTGATGGACGCTACTTTTATACCCAGTTATAATACCTCACCTGCTACCAATTAGCCTTCTTTAATGTGGAGTCTTCCAAACCGGTGTTACTTGAATATTCTGTGCACTTTTCAATCTAATTTTAACTCTGTCCCAACATTTGTTGAGTGTGTTGCAGCCATCAAATTCTAAATTTGTGTATATTTACAAAATACAATTAAGTTGGTCAGTAAAACTATTGAAAATCATTTCTTTGTACTTTTGTCAGTTAAATAAAGGTTCACGTGAATTAACATATCACAGATTTTTGTTTTTATTGCATTTTGGAAAATATCCCAACTTTTCTGGAAATGGGGTTTGTAGTTTATCTACTGTCTTTTAAATGAAAAGCCTATTCCATCTGAATCCTGAATTTCTCTTCACCTCATTGGAACCTGTTGAATATTGAACATCCTACATAGAGTGGATGCGGAGAGGATGTCTCAGGGTAGAGTGACGTCCACTTAGAACAGAGATGAGGAGGAATTCCTTTAGCCAGAGGGTGGTGAATCTGTGGAATTCATTGCCATAGAACACTGTGCAAGCCAAATAATTGAGTATATTTTAAGTGGAGGTGGATAGGTTCTTGATTAGTCAGGACATCAAGGATTACAGGGAGAAGTTGGGAGAATGGGGTTGAGAGAGATAATAAATTAGACATAATGGAATGGCCAAACAGACTCATTGGGCCAAATATTATTCTGGTGATCTATTAGTTAGCCATTCACCTCAAGCGCCGTGTAAACTTAGAGATCAGTAGAGAACTCGCGCCGCTCACATCCCCTGTTTACATTAGCAACACAGCAGTGGAAAATGCAAGCAGTTTCAAACTCCTGGGAGTGCATATCATACACATTCTCTCATGGTCCCAGAACACATCCTATGCAATCAAGAAAGCTCACCAACGCTTCTACTTTCTGAGGAGGCTGAAGAGAGTTGGAGTTTACATACTCACGTCATTCTACAGATGTGCAGTGGAGAACTTCCTGACAATCTGTATCACTGCATGGTATGGAAACTGCACTGCGGTAGTCAGGAATTTTCTACAGTGGGTAGTTGAAACTGCCCAATGCATCACTGTCAAAAACGTGCCTCCCATCAAGGGCATATATACAGAGAGGTGCTGGAAAAGGGCCAGTAACATCATGAAGGATACCCCCCCCCCCCCCCCACCCACCGCTCATGGACTATTTGTTCCACTCCCATAAGGGAGGAAGCTATATAACTTTCACACCAGGACCACCAGACTTAAAAATAGTTACTTTTCCCAAGCAGTAAGGCTGATCAATACCTCCACCCATTACTCCACCACTACTTTATTATTTCCCGTCAATCATTTTATGGACAGCCTACGTTACTTTATGGACATACAATCCATATATTTATGTAAGCTATCTTACGTATTTATATTTATTGTGCTTTTTATTACTATTGTGTTCTTTTATCATTTATGTGCTGCATTGGAACTGGAGTAACAATTATTTCTTTCTCCTTTACACTTGTGTGCAGAAAATGGCATTATACAATCTTGAACTTGATATTGAGTGAATAAAATCCATTGAACACACACAAAATGCTGCCTGGCCTGCTGAGTACCTCCAGCATTTTGTGTATCTTGCTTGGATTTTCAGCATCTGAAGATTTTCTTTTGTTTGTGATAAAAATCCATTGATCTTTGTTAAATATGCTGGTTATGACCAAAGGAAATATCACTTAGCACTTTAGTGCAAGGGTGTTTATTGATGCATCAAAAATTAAACTGACTAAAAATTAGCAAAAATAGTGAAAAGAAAACTGCCAACACTTACAAGAAGATATCCCAGTTGCTGGCTGTAAGTTCAGAGTTCAATTCCCGCCGCTGTCTGTAAGGAGTTTGTATATTCTTCCTACGTCCATGTGGGTTTCCTCTGGGTGCTCCAGTTTCCTTACACTTTTCAAAGACATACTGATTAGGCTCAGTGAGTTGTGAGCATGCTACGTTGGTGTCGGAAGGGTGGTGAAACTTACGGGCTGCTCCAAGCATATCGTCACTGATTTAATTTGACACGAACGACACTATTCATTATGTTTGGATGCACATGTGACAAGTAAAGTGAATCTTTATAAAGATAATCTCTATCTTTTATCTTTAATTTCTTAAGAATTTCTGGCATGTTTTTGTTTCCATTTCTGCAGTTTTCCTGTACTTATCAAGATGAATTTCAGCCATATCGTAATCCGTATAAAGGGATTCTTCTAATAAATGGGTTATTAATTGGTCCAATAACTTAGCACAATATTGAAAGCATTTCATAAACATGAGTTATAATTGTCAATGCACCAAAGTTTTTTCTTTACTTAAGTGTGTAAACTTAAGTGTGTAGTTCCTCAGTTCAGGAAGGGAGGAAAGGGGCTTGTTTTGCTATTGTTGTTTTGTTGCTTCTTGTGGTATATATTGTTCTTTCAAGCATTGTAGATATACATTGTTGGCGCCAGAATGTGTTGTGGCGACACTTGTGGGCTGCCTGAAGTGTGTTGGTTGTTAAGACAAATGGCACATTTCACTGCATGTTTCCATGTACCTGTGATAAATAAATCTAAATCTGAATCATCATGAGGTAGCAGTGACCTTATGGAAAAGGGGAAAATTCTTTAACTCAGTGTCAAGCTATATAATTTGAAAAAGATGTAATTCTAGACTTTAATGCTTGTAGAGATTATCACAAAGTTAAAGTGGTTTCTCTACATCAGTGGGTCATTCATTCATTATGTGTCATGTCATATGACATGGGTGATCATGGTCTGTCTGCCTTTAATCTGTGGGGGAAACCCCCGCCTCACGCTGTGGTTCTTATTCTTTTCTCTATCCATGATGATGATTGTTCTCAGCAAATATTTCTATAGATGTGACTGGTTATTGCCCTCTTCTGGGCAGTGTCTTTACAAGATGGGTAACCCCAGCCATTATCAATACTCTTCAGAAATTGTCTGGCTGGCATCAGTGGTTACATAACCAGGTCTTGTGATGAGATAGATAGATAGATAGATAGATAGATATTCATCCCCATGGGGAAATTCAACTTTTTTTTCCAATGTCCCATACACTTGTTGTAGCAAAACTAATTACATACAATACTTAACTCAGTAAAAAATATGATATGCATCTAAATCACTATCTCAGAAAGCATTAATAATAGCTTTTAAAAAGTTCTTAAGTCCTGGCGGTAGAATTGTAAAGCCTAATGGCATTGGGGAGTATTGACCTCTTCATCCTGTCTGAGGAGCATTGCATCGATAGTAACCTGTCGCTGAAACTGCTTCTCTGTCTCTGGATGGTGCTATGTAGAGGATGTTCAGAGTTATCCATAATTGACCGTAGCCTACTCAGCGCCCTTCGCTCAGCTACCGATGTTAAACTCTCGAGTACTTTGCCCACGACAGAGCCCGCCTTCCTTACCAGCTTATTAAGACGTGAGGCGTCCCTCTTCTTAATGCTTCCTCCCCAACATGCCACCACAAAGAAGAGGGCGCTCTCCACAACTGACCTATAGAACATCTTCAGCATCTCACTACAGACATTGAATGACGCCAACCTTCTTAGGAAGTACAGTCGACTCTGTGCCTTCCTGCACAAGGCATCTGTGTTGGCAGTCCAGTCTAGCTTCTCGTCTAACTGTACTCCCAGATACTTGTAGGTCTTAACCTGCTCCACACATTCTCCATTAATGATCATTGGCTCCATATGAGGCCTAGATGTGCACCAGCTGCTCATACGACCATCCACCACCTACTTTTGTGGCTTCATGTGACCCTGATTGGGGTCTAAGCAGGTGCCCAAGGGTAACCTGCAAGTTAGAGGAGGGAAAGAGTACCCTACACCTCCTTTAGTAGAGATGTATCTCCACCCTGCCATCAGTGAGTGCTAAGCAGAAAGTCCACATTTATCCAGTGTAATTAGAACACCTGGAAAGACAACCAGCAAGTCCCTGAGGGAACAAAAGCTCCCTTCTGGAAAGTACTGGGGCTATTAAAACAAAAACATCATGCCGTCTTAAAAGTTTCTTCCCCTAGACAATTAAGCTGATCAAGCATTCTAGTTAGCCCCTCCAACACCCCCTCTATCTATTAACTCAGTCACTGCACTGCACTGTTAACGCTTTAAACCACCTTTTATAATGTTGCTTACATTGTAAATACATGCTGGTATTTATATATTTATGCACATTATAAAGTTCAAGATAAATTTATTATCAAAGTACATATATGTCACCATATACTACCCTAACATTAACTTTCCTGTGGGCAATCACAGTAAATACAAGAAACAATAGAATCAATGAAAGACTATACCTAACAGGACAACAACCAATGTGCATGAGAGAACAAACTGCGAATATAAAAAGAAAAAATAAGAAATAATCATAAGAATAAATAAATAATCAATAAACATTGAGTACGGATGTCAGAGTCAGAGGCTTTTTCCCAGGGATGAAATGGCCTGCACGAGAGGGCATAGTATTAAGATGCTTGGAAGTAGGTACAGAGGAGATGACAGGGGTCAGTTTTTTACGCAGAGAGTGGTGAGTGCGTGGAATGGGCTGCCGGTGGCGGTGGTGGAGGCGGAAACAATAGGGTCTTTTAAGAGACTCCTGGATAGGTACATGGAGATTAGAAAAATAGAGGGCTACGGGTAACCCTAGGTAATTTCTAAGATAAGGACATGTTCGTCACAGCTTTGTGAGCCGAAGGGCCTGTATTGTGCTGTAGGTTTTTTATGTTTCTATGTTTCTATACATGAGATGAAGAGTCCTTGAAAGTGAGTCCATAGTTTGTGGGGGCATTTCAGCAATGAGGTGAGTGAAATTGGGTAAAGTTCTCCCTTCTGGTTCAAAAGCGTGATGGTTGAAGGTTAAGAACTGTTCCTGAACCTGGTGATGTGGGTCCTAAGGCTCCGGTACCTACTTCCTGATGTCAGCAGCAAGAAGAGAGCATGACCTAGACAGCGGGGATCCTTGACGGTGGATGCTGCTTTCCTGCGACTGCTCTCTGTTTAATTATGCTCAGTGGTGGGGAAGGGTTTACCCGTGATGGACTGGGCCACATCCACAACTTTTTGTAGGCTTTTCCACACAAGGGCGTTGGTGTTTCCATACCAGGCCATGAAGCAATCAGTCATCTATACTGTACATCTATAGAAATTTGTCAAAGTTTTAGATGACATGCTGAATTTTCACAAATTTTAAGAATGTAGAGGCACTGTCGTGCTTTCTTCATAATCGCACTTACATGCTAGGCCCAGGACAGTTCCTCTGAAGTGGTAATCCTGAAGAATTTAAAGTTGCTGACCCTCTCCACCTCTGATTCCCCCAATGAGGACTAGAAAATGGACTTCTGGTTTCCTCTTCCTGAAATCAATAATCAACTGTTTAGTCTTGCTGACATTGAGTGAGAGGTTGTTGTTGTGGTACTACTCAGCCAGATTTTCATTCTCCCTCCTGTATGCTGATTCATCACCACCTCCTATTCAGCCAACGACAATGGGGTCATCAACAAACTTAAATATAGCATTGGAGCTGTGCTTGGTCTCACAGTCCTAAGTATAAAGCAACTAAAGTAGGGGGCTAAGTACACATCTTTGTGGTGCACCTGTACTGATGAAGATTATGGAGGAGATGTTATTGCCAATCCGACTGAATGGGATCTGTAAGTGAGGAAATCAAGGATCCAGTTGCACAAGGAGGTATTGAGGCCAAGGGCTAGAATTTTGTTAATTAGTTTTGAGGGGATGATAGTATTGAATGCCAAGCTGAAGCCAATAAGGAGCATCTTGACATATGTATTTTCACTATCCAGATGTTCCAGGGTTGAGTAAAGAGCCAATGAAATGGCAACTGCTGCTGACCTGTTGTGATGATAGTTACATTGGAGTAGATCTGTTTCATCACTAACCTCTCAAAGCACTTTATCACATTGGATGTAGGTGCTACTAGACAATAAGCATTGAGGCAGATTACCATGTTCTTCTTCGGCACCTGTATAATTGAAGCTTGTTTGAAGCAGGTGAGTACCTCAGATTGCCGAAGCAAGAGGATAATGGTATGGGTGAACACACTAGCCAGCTGATCAGCACAGATCTTTAGTTCTCGGCCAGGTACCCCATCTGGGCCGGATGTTTTCCACGGGTTCACTCTCCTGAAGGATGCTCATGTCAGCTTCAGAGACTGAAATCACGGGGTCTGGGTCATATCTGTACTTCTAATTTTATTTTTATACAATTCTTTATTCTATATAATTACTGAATGTTGTTTTTTGTGCATGTTACACCAACACACCATAACAATTTCCTAATACATGCAAAAGTATGTGGCAAATAAAGTTAATCCTTGATATCAGTTTTCTGGCTATCTCCTTTCTACTCCTTCAGTCCAGCTGAACGATCTCGACCTGAAACATCAACTTCCTGTCTCTGTCCACAACTAATACCTGATCCAATGAGTTTCACCAGCTGGTCATCTTCTTGCTCTGTTATTTATTAGTACAGACTTACCAGATCACGTAAGGGGTTCCAAGAAATGTCCGTAACTTGAAGTTACTATAAGTCAGAGATCCATCTGTCCGACAAACTCTTTGACCCCTTACCATCAGGCAAGAGGCACTGTAGCATTAGACCAAGAACTGTTAGTATGGGAAACAGCTTCTTTCCCCAGGCTGCAAGACCACTGAACTCCCTGCCACAACCCAGGTCTCATTACATATGAAGTGCCAGTAGCGTAACACTGTTACTTTTGAACTTGTCTCATAAATGTACCTTATTATTTGTTAACTTATTATAGTAATATAACTTTGTGTTATGTGTGAGTTATATGTACTGTGTTGTGCACCTTGGTCTAGAGAAACATTGTTTTGTTTGGCATTACACATCTACATAGTTGAATGACAATAAACTGAGTTTGAACTTGAAAAATACTGCTGTCTGAGATTGCACTGATAGGTTAATTAACTGCAGATTGATATTAATATTAGTTAATTTTAGATCTTAGTTAGGTTTAGTTAATTAGGATAGACCCCCACTATGGATTTGAAACATCCCGGACCACAGAGTGAAGGACTAGAGAGTTTCTCAACAGTATCTGGGTTTTAAGTCTGGAGACGCTGGAAGCATTGTATGCAATCTCACATTGGTATGGAAATATCAATGGCCAAGAATGGAAGAGTCTACAGAAAATTGTGGATACAGCCCAGTGCATTGAGTACATTTGTAAGGAGCTCTGCCTTAATAAAGCAGCGTCCATCATCAAGGACCCTCACCATCCAGACCTTGCTGACTTCTCACTACTATCATTGGGCAGAAGATACAGGAGACTTGGGTTCCACACCACCACGTTCAGGAACAGTTATATCCTACAACCATCAGGCTCCTGAATCAAAATAGAAAACTCCACTCACCTCAATTCTGAACAGATTCCACAACCTATGGACTCACCTTCAAGAATTCTACAACACAGATTCTCGGTATTATTTATCAAAGATCATATTTTTCTTTACAGTATTTGCACAATTTGTCTTCTTTGTCACATTCATTGTTTGTCAATCTTTGTTTATGTATAGTTTGATGGTAAATTCTATTGCATTTCTTTATTTTTCTGTAACTGCCTACAAGAAAATCGATCTCAAGGTAGTATTTGGTGATGTGTATGTACTTTGATAATAAATTTACTTTGAACTTTGACTATAATTAACTGGCTTCTAAACTTTGTTAAATCCCATTATCTGAACCAGGGTTTTTTCCGAAGGAGCCAGCAGAATAACGCTGCATACTCCTGCCCACGTCAGAGGAACTGCCTCATTGATCGAACCAATCGGAATCGCTGCCAACACTGTCGCTTGCAGAAGTGTCTTACTCTTGGAATGTCACGTGATGGTAAGGGAGAAGAGTAGAGCTCAGATTACAGTTTGAAATTTTATTCCAAATTAACTAAGGCTACACACTTCTTTTCTTACTGTGTACGTGTGTGTGCATGAGAGAGGGGCTAAGAGACAGAATGAGAGAGAAGATGAGAGAATGAGAGAGAGGCTGAGAGACCAAAAGAGTGAGAGAGAGACCATGGGGGCAGGATGGGGGGTGGGGGGGGGTGAGTGATGCAATAGTAAATTGGCCAGGCTTCGGATAGTTTGTTGATTCAAACCCAGAACTGTCTCAAGGTCCAACAAACCATCAATGGATTCCTATTGTCAAAACATATTTGCAACAGTTGTGTGAAAATCTGGTTGATTATTGTTACTTAGACACTTTCTAGTTTACTTCCTCTTGTGCATGCATTTGTCTCACTTTTAGTTTAGTCTGTTAGACCTAAGTAACAGATTCTTGGCCAAGGTATATTAGAGTATTTTGTCCCAGAAAATGATGGTAGGTGCCCTCTGCTCTCATTTCTGAACCTTGATGCGGATGTGATATATTTCCAATTGTTTTTCCTTTTAAAGTGCTCAACACTTGAAGCCTCTCACGGCAGACAGCAACACAGTCTAGAAGTTTGACCAGTTTGGCTTTCCAATACTTTTATACACGTTCACTCAGCGGATAGTGTGAGGATAAATGCATGTTATTTTTATCTGCAGCTCACAGAGATTCCACACATCACCCTAAACAACAGCTCGAAATTCTTTGTCATGAGGCAATGACGTATATATGAGGGTTTGACTAATGGAGCATTTGCCATGAAACTGAAAAATGAGATGTACTCTAGCAATAGAGGAAATTCTCAGTAACCTCTTGTGTTAAAATGTAAATTGTTTAAACTTGGTTTTTTTTGTAAAGTCTGAGCTTTTCATTCTAATACATTTTAGCTTAGTTTCTTGTCTTAAATATCTGCAGTGGAAGAAAGTTGAAGTTGTGTAACTTCTATGCTGCTTTTTGTTATTTTTATTGATTCAGAGATACAAGCCCTTCTGGCTCAATGACCCATACCATTCATTTACATGCATACATTGGATTTTGTTGTTTTTAATCCAAGGTTCTTTCAGAAGTCAGGAAAGAGGCAAAAAACTTGTTGCTTCAAGATCGTTTCATTGACTGCAAAGAGAACAAAAAAAAATTGAAAATGGACAGTGACAAAGGTCTAGTAATAGAAGAGAGAGAAGAAGCAAAGATGGCAGAGCTGCCTGGCCACTGTTTTTACACCCACAGATAACATACAATCCATTCAAATTTGCAGATCAGAGTCTACCATTCAGGTAGCCCCTATTCAAGTAATGCAACACCAGAGAAGCTTCTCAAACTTTTTAGAATGTCACAAAAAACTGTAACCTCAGGGGGTGGGGGGGGGGGGTACACTGAACAACTGCAAATGCATACTGTGACCAGTATGCATATTAAACAGTTACTTGTATATAAGTAGTCATATAAAATATAAGCAGGCAATTAATTGTTAAGCTTCAAAGAAAACAACCCCTAAATTCTAAATCACACGTTTAGATTCACTACATCTGAAAGTTCAGAGGCAGAAAAACTTGTATCTATGTTAAGTATAAAATAATAAACTAAAAATAGGAAATACTGTATCAAATGGTATATACCCTTCAAAGTATAGGAGTTTGTCATTGTTAGGCTGATTAGTAGGCACATTTGTGTGAGTTTGAACAATTTTATTGATGATCACCTTTATACAAGTAAAAAGATGTAAATTATGATAATGCATATTAGTACAAATATTAGTAATCATTCTAAGTAGGGGAACTTGGCAAAAATATAGCAACAACTAAAACTAGAATAAACTTCATAATGTCTAGTAGTTGTCAACTTGTTCAAAGTCTTCTGGCTGGTTAGTAATTGCTCACTGTAGCCCAGCAGCATTAGGCACTAGGTCAGAGGTTACTAGCACGTTAACCATAGTGCATGTAGTCCTCGTTAGGTATCACTTTAGCTCACTTGCAGTGGCTGTGTATCCACTTACTTTTACCTTCTACTTTCACCGCCAAGTTGGTAATTACCTGCACTTGATAAGGACCTTCCCATTCAGCTCCCAGTGGATCCTTATGCACTTTATTACTTGGGACCCACTCGCCAGGAGTCAGGGTGTGTCCTTCTGTTGGTTAATTTCAATCAGCAGAAACATATTGAGAAGCAGACTGTACAGCTTGGATTAATTTCACACAACAGTTAACTAAACTGTTTGCCATAATATGTATATCATCCTCTTTGAGATCAAGGGCTCCCGACAGTGAAATGGTTACCATCTCAAATGGACTCCAGTATTTTTTGTTTGTGATTGCTCTGATGCTACACAAGACCATGGGAAGAGCCATAGACCAAAGCACACCTTCCTCATGATACTTAGTCATCATTTGATGGTTCCATACATTTGTTTGATTTGTCCTAATGACTAGGTGATATGGACAATGAAAATGAGTTTGGCAGTCACTTTCCTTCCTGGAATAGCTTCTACCCATCTTGAAAGCTTGTCCATTATTACTAGTAAGCCTGGGTATCTGTGGCACTTTGGCAAAGTAAGTGTATTTGTAAGTGTAAAAATGGACCAGGAAAGGGAAGGAGCACTTAACTCTGATAGCTTTTCTACTGCTCCAGCATTCATTTACTGGCATATCATGCATCTTTCAAACACTTGTCAAGCTTGTGTCCTCAACTTTGGATTCCACCACCACAGGGAGAATCTGTTGCTCATCTTTTGCATTCCAATGTGTCCCAGGGAATGTATCTGCTCTGCCAGTTAAGGGAGCAATGTAGTTGCAGCTACTGGTTCTTTTCTTAGTACACTGCAGCACAGAAACAGGCCCTTCAGCCCACTTAATCTATGCCAAACCAGTAACCTGCATAGTTCCGTCGACCTGCACCCCGACCATAGCCCTTAATTTGCCTCCCATTCATGTACCCATACGCATTTCTGTGAAATGTTGATCTCGAACCCACATCTACTGCTTGCACTGGTAGCTCGTTCCACATCCTCACCACCCTCTGAGTGAAGAAGTGCCCCCTCATGTTCTCCTTAAGTATTTCACTGTGCACCCTTAGCCCAAGATCTCTAGTTGTAGCCTCAGTGAGAAAAGCCGCTTGCATTTACCCTATCTAAAGCTTTCATAATTTTGTTACACCTCTTTTAAATCTCCCCTCAATCTTCTACATTCTAGAGAATAAAGTCCTAACCTTTTCAGCCTTTCCCTATAACTCAGGTCCTCAAGTCCCAGCAACATATTTGTAAATTTTCTCTGTCCTCTTTCAATCTTATGAACATCTTTCCTGGTGGTAGGTGATCAAAACTGGACAAAGTACTCAAAATTTGGACTCACCAACATCTTAAACAATTTCAACATAACATCCCAACTCTTGTACTCAGTACATTGATTTATGAAGGCCAATGTGCCAAAAGCTTTCTTTACAACCCAATCAACCTGTGACACCACTTTCAATGAATTGTGGGCCTGTAGTCCCAGATCCTCAGTTCTACTCAGTGTCCTACTGCTCACAGTGTAGGACCTACCCTGGCTGGTGCTCCCAAAATGCAACATTTCACACTTATCTGCATTGAATTCCATCTGCCATTTTTCCAGCTGGTCCAGATCCCACAGCAAGCTTTGATAGTCTTCCTGGCTGTCCACCACACTCAGTCTTGGTGTCAGCTGTAAATTCGCTAATCCAGTTTACCACATTATTATCCAGGTTGTTGATATATTTGATAAACAACAATGGACCCAGCACCAATTACAGGCCTCCAGTCATCAAGGCAACCATTTATTACCGCTCTCTGGTTTCTTCTGTGAAGCCAGTGTCTAATCCAATTTACTGCCTCATTTTCAGTGCCAAACGACTGAACCTTCTTGACTAACCTCCCATGCGGGACCTTGTCAAAGGCCTTGCTAAAGTCCACTTTGACAATGTCCACTGGCTTGCCTTCATCAACTTAACCGGTAACTTCCTCTTAAAACTCTATAAGATTGGTTAGACCATGCACAAAGCCATCTTGGTAATCCCTAATCAATCTCCGTATATCCAAATACTTGTATATTCACTACTGATGTCAGGCTCACCAGCCTAAAATTTCCTGGCTTATTCTTAGCACCTTCCTTAAACAATAAAACAACAGTAGCTTTCGTCCAATCCTCCTGCACCTCACCAATGGCTAAGGATGTTTTAAATATCTCTGTAAGGGCCCTTGCAGTTTCTCCACTGGCCCCCCCACAGGGTCAGAGGGAACATATTGCCAGGCCCTGTGGACTTATCTACTCTAATTTGCCTCAAGATAGCAAACATCTCCTTCTATGTAATCTGTATAGGGTCCATGACATAACTGCTGCATTGCCTCACATCTATAGAGTCTGAGTCCATTTCCTGAGGAATATAGATGAAAAGTAACCTCTTTAAGACCTCCCCCATCTGTTTTGGCTCCCAAGCATAGATTACCACTTTGGTATTACAGAAAACTAATTTTGTTCCTTGCTATCCTATTGCTCTTAAGATTTCTGTACAACCCCTTAGGATTCTCTTTCACTTTGTCTGCTAGAGCAACTTCATGCTTCTTTTAGCCCTCCTGATTTCGTTCTTAAGCATTCTCTTGAATTTCTTATACTGCTCGTACCTCATTTATTCCTACCTGCTATGCATTCCTTTTTTCTCTTAACCAGTGCCTCAATATCACTTGAAAACCAAGTTTCTCTACACTTGTTATCTTTACCTTTTATTCTGACAGGCACATACTCTTGTACTCTCAAAATTTCACTTCTGAAGGCCTCACACTACCAAGTACACCATTGCCGGAAAACAACCTGTCCCAATCCACACTTGACAGATCCTTTCAGAAGCCCTCAAAATTTAAAATCCTGAGCCAAACACCAATCCTATCCTTTTCCATAATTACCTTGAAACTAATGGCATTATGATTACTAAATGTAAAGTGTTCCCCTACACAAACTTTTGTCATCTGCCCTGTCCCACTCCCTAATAGGAGATCTAGTCTCACAACCCTCTCGTTGGGACTTCTATATAATGATTAAGGAAACTTTCCTGAAGACATTTGACAAACTCTTTCCCATCAGTCCTTTTACAATATGGGAGTCCCAGTCAATTTCTGGAAAGTTAAAATCAGCTACAATCACAACCTTGTGTTTCTTGCAACATCTGTGATCTCTCTACAAATTTGTTCCTCTAGATCCCGCAGACAGTTGGGTGGTGTATAATATAATCCCATTAACATGGTGATACCTTTCTTATTCCTCACTTCTACCAATTAAGTAAAGTTCAAAGTAAAATTTATTATTAGAGTACATATATGTCACCACATACAACCTAAGATATTCCTGTGGGCATACTCAGCAAATCTATAGAAGAGTAGCTGTAAACAGAATCAATGAAAGAACAAATAGAGCAGAGAAGACAACAAACTTTGCAAATGTTCACAAAGGAACTTGCAAATATTTACTTTTTTTCATTTCTACAATATCCATCTTCCCTGGTGGATGAAAGTGATCCAATTTTTTTATGTTTTCAAAGCAAAAATGGGAACGAAGAAAAATTGGCAGAGCTTTAAAGAGACTTTTTAAAACAAAGATGTTTTAATTATTTAAATGCAAAGATAGCTGAAAGATTACTGGACACCCAGTTATGTCCTCTAATCATGATGGATTAATACCAAATTATGAGGGACATAGATAGGGTAGATTAGAAGAAACTTATACATTTAGAATAAATGCTTAAAACCAGAGGCACAGGTTAGGATAATGGGTAAGACACTTGTGGGGGAATGTCTTTTGGTTTCTCTGAGAGGATGGTTGTGATCTGGGACACACTGAGTTGGTAATTGAACAAGGTACACTCAGAACACATCAGGAGTACTGTATCTGGACAATGACTTGATTTGCCAAGGTACGTAAGGCTGTTAAATAGGATTATTATAGATAAATACACACAAAATGCTGGAGGAAGGCGGCGGTTTAGGCAGCATCTATAGAAAGGAACAGAGAGTCGATATTTCAGACCAAGACCTTTCAACAGGACTAGAAAGGAAGGGGGAAGAAGCCAGATAAGTTGGGGGGTAAGAGAAGGAGTACAGGCTGGCATGTGGTATGTGAAGCCAGGTCTCAGCCCAAAACGTCGACTGTTTATTCTTCTCCATAGATGCTGCCTGACCTGCTGAGTTCCTCCAGCATTTTTGTGCATGTTGCTCTGGTTTTCCAGCAATCGCAGAATCTCTCATATTTATTATTATAGATAAGCCCTCCATGGCCAGTGGGCCAAAGGGCTTGTTTCTGTTCTGTATGATCACATGACTTTATAACAGAGGTAGTCATGCAATTACTAATAAGGGTTTTCCCTTCTCCAGCTGTGAAGTTTGGTCGGATGTCCAAAAAGCAACGTGACAGTCTCTATGCAGAGGTTCAGAAACATCAACAGCATCAAGAACAGCTGGCAACCAAGGAAGACTCTGAGGGCCTTGCACGAGGCTACCCAAACAGCGTCAGTAGTGGACTCGGAGATCTGGATGAGATCAGCAGCACCTTCTCAGAAGGGCTCCTGTTTGACTTTCCGCTGACCCCTGACGGAGGAAGCAATTTTTATAATTTTGATATTTCAGCCTCCGCTGAGCCTTCTCCTGATCAGTCTGCCATGGATGTAAATGAAATTAAACATATAAAGCAGGAGTCCATATATGAAATAATGCTGGAACCCAGTTTGTTCCCATACCCCTCTCCAGAGAATAGTTCACTGGCCAGTGAAATTTCAATGGCAGAGATAGGTATGTATTACTTAATAAATCGGTAGGTAGAGTGTGGAGTTCTTAAAACTTGTTCTCCATAAAATTTCCACAGAAGAATAACAGATACAAGTCCTGGTAAAAGGACCCAGCCCAAAATGTTGACTGATTATTCATTTCCATAGATGATGCCTGACCTGCCGAGATCCTACATACATTTTGAATGTGTTACTCTGGATTTTCAGCATCTGGAGAATCTCTTGTGTGTAAATTATTATAGATGAGGTTTCAGATTTAGATTTAATTATCACATGCACATTGAATCGAACGGTGCAATGCGTCATTTGCATTTAAAAACCCACACACCTAAGGATATTATAGGGGTGACCTGCAGTGTTGCTACAAATTCTGTCACCAACATAGCATGCCCACCATGCTGGGCAGAACAACACAGAACATACAGTGAAACAAGCCCCATTCCTGCCACCCACCCACTCACACACATACAGTCCTCCTACTCCAGGAAAGACAGTCCTCTTTCGGCTTCCAGCAGACTCTTGGATTCACAGACACTGGGCCCTGACTTCATCCCAGTGGACTCAGAGATTCACCGACCCAGGCTCCAGTCATTGGGCCTTGACTTCTGATTGACTTTTGGGCTTCGATTTGGAGCTCTGATCAATCTTGGAGGCTATTGGGTCCAGTTTAGTTCTCCATCCATTGATATTCCAGACCTTTTTCATTTTGTTACCTACATTCACGCACTTAAAGATTAGCTTTATTTGTGGCATGTACATTGAAACGTACAGTGAAGCACATCATTTCAAATCATGTATGTGTTAGGGGCATATTGCAAGTGTCGCCATGTTTCCGGTGCCAGTGTTCCATGCTCACAATTTATTAACCCTAACCTGTATGTTTTGGAATGTGGGAGGAAACTGAAGCACCAGGAGGAAACCCACATAGTCACAGGGAGAACATACAAACTCCTTATGACCACAGCAGAAATGAACCCCAATCTTGCAGCAGGCCCTTCAGACTACACATGACCTATATCCCTCTCTTTCTGCTTATGTGCCTCTCTAAGTAACCTCTTGAAAATCACTGTCATTTCTGCTTCCACTACCATCCCTGGCAAGGCGATCCAGCATCCACCATACTCCTTGTAAAATAAATAAATAATCAACCCAACTCATGCTTTACCTTGAAATTTTTTCCCTCTTGCCTTAAAGTCCTCTAGTGTTCAAGTCCTGGTTATGCAACCACTTACACCAGGCAGACAGTCTCTGAAGAGTGACTGGGGTCGCTAGTCTTGTAAAGACACTGCCCAGAAGAAGGCAATGGCAAATTATTTCTGTAGAAAAATTTGCCAAAAATGTGACCGCCTAGGTAATATGGCATAGCACGTAACAAATGAATGAGATGCATTGCAGAATAGGCCCTTCTGGCCCAGTGAACTGCACTGCCTAGCAATGCATCTATTTAACTCTAGTCCAATCACAGGACAACTTGCAATAACCAGTTAACCTACTAACTGGTACTTTGTATTGTGGGAGGAATCCCATGTGCTGATAGGAAGGACACACAAACTTTCATACAGAGGATGCTGGAATTGAACTTGGACACCCTGAGCTGTAATAGTGTCATGCTAACTTCTACAAATGTTATAAATTGCCACAAGGTCTCCCCTCAGCCATGCCAGAGAGAACAATCCAAGTTTGTCCAACCTATTTGACCTTCTTAGAGCTGGTCGTCTCTAATCCAGGCAGCATCCTGAAAAACCTCTTTTGCATCCTGTCCAAAGCCTCCACATCCATCCTGTAATGGGGCGACCAGAATTGTACACAATACTCCAAGTGCTGCTGAATGAAAGTTTAATACAACTGCATCATGCTTTCCTAACTCTTATGCTCTTCACCTGTAGTGATGAAGGAAGTGTGGCATATGTCTTCAGTACATCTTGTGATTTTTAAACTTCATCCCTCAAATAATTTGAAAGGGAGGAGACAAGCTTACTTAAAACTGTAAGATATAGGAGCAGAATTAGGCCATTGAGCCCATTGAGTCTGTCCTGTCATTTCATCATGGCTGATCCATTTCCCTCTCTGCCCCAATCTGCTGCCTTCTCCTCGTAACCCTTCATACCCTGACTAATCAAGAATCTATCAACCTCTTACCCAATGACTTGACCTCCACAGCTACAGCAATGAATTCCACAGATTCAACACTCTTAGGCTAAAGAAATTTTACCTCATCTCCATTCTCAATGGACACCCCTCTATTCTGAGGCTGTGCATTCTGGTCCTAGACTTTCCCACTACAGGAAGCATCCTCTCTATATTCTCTCTATTGAGGCCTTTTAGTATTTGATAGTTTTCAATGAGATCTCACCAGTTCTTCTGGACTCCAGAGCCATCAGGCTTGTAATTATTATTCAGTAACAATAATGTTCAATACACACTGTTACAAAGTTTTTGATTACAAACTTACTTTGAAAATTTGTAATTATGAAAATTTCACAATGGTATGTATTTGATATCATTGGTTTCACGGACGCAAAATATCCAGTGTCATATCTGTGAAGCCCACGGTTCAGATTCTTACTTCTCCAGCCCTTAACCTCCAGCCACTAATCACCTCCCAGCTACTTACTTCATTTCCCCCCTCACCCACCCACCTGGCTTCACCTATCATTTCCTAGCTTGCCCTTCCTCTCCCCCACCTTCTTAATCTGGCATCTTCCCCCTTCCTCTCCAGTCCTGAGGAAGGGTCTCAGCCCAAAATATCGAATGTTAATTCCTTTTCATAGATGCTGCCTGACCTGATGAATTCCTCCAGTATTTTGTGTGTTACTCAGAGAGCAATGGTTGGTTATTCACGGTTAATCCCACATTTTTCTCCCTCTCTCCTTCCATCTAATGTTTCGTTCCCTCTCGTTATTTCAATTTGTCTGCATAAATAAACCTATAATTCCAAATCTTTTCTAAATCATCTTGGTTATGAAGGTAGCTTTCTTGGTTGTCCTGTTTGTTCAGGACTTCGGAGGCTCATTTCATTAACTCAACTGTTGTCAGCTTGTACTGGTGCCAATTTAGAGTTATAGAGAGCTACTGTGCAGAAACAGGCCCTTTGGCCCATCTAACATGTCCTGAACTATTACTTTGCTTAGTCCCATTGAGTTGCATCTGGACCGTACTCCTCCCATCCTTAAAATTATTCAAACTTCTTTATACATTGAAACCGAACTCACATCCACCACTTCCACTGGCAGCTCATTTCACACACTCACCACACTGAGTGAAAAAGTTCCCCCTCATGTTCCTCTTAAACATTTCACATTTCATCCTTAACCCATGACCTCTAATTCTAGTCTCACCCCATCTCAATGGAAAAAGCCTATTTGCATTTACCCAATCTATACCCCTCATAATTTTATATACCTCTATCAAATCTCCCCTCATTCTCCTATGCCCTAGGGAATAAAGTCCTAGCGTATTCAACCTTTCCCTATAACTCAGGCTCCCAGGTCCTGGCAACATCCTTGTAAATTTTCTCTGCACTCTTTCAATCTTATTGATAGCTTTCCTGTAGGTGGGTGACCAGAAATGCACACAGTACTCCAAATAAAACCTCAACAACATCTTATACAACTTCATCATAACATCTCATCTTTTGTGGGCAATTTTGTTTTGAACATAAAGAGTGTAGGAGCAAGTCCAATGGTAGAGGCAGAATATGACAGATTTAGAAACAAGAACCTATAAATTAAGTTTGCAATTTATAAGCTAAGAAACTAAGATCTGTAGAAATAAATCTCATTAATTTGGCAGCCTTGAACCCAGACCTTTGTACTCCCTCTTTAAATCCTGCTTGCTCTTTCATTCAGATCGAATATCACAGAACGTGGTGGAATCCCACCTAGAGACTTGCCAGTACACTGTTGAGGAGTTGAAGCAGCTTGCCTGGCAGTTGTATACACAGGAAGAGATAAGGAACTTTCAAAATAAGGTACAATTTAAACCCATTTGAGGAGACCTGCTGTCAAAAAACATATTGAAACCAGTTGGTTGATAGACAAGCTCTCCTCGCTAGTTATTTTGATTTATCTTTGCTCTTGAAAAATTAATTTAAAAATAACAATCTCCAAATTAAATAGTTCCACTAAACCAGGATGAGAATGTTTAAAAAAAGACAATACAATAAGAAAGAAAATTCCTTTGAGATTTTATTTGCCATTTTAATCTTTGATTGCCAGCTGTATCTTTCTACTTTCCCAGTCAACCTGGGAAGAAGTTTGCCTCAGCCACTGCATTACTATGGTTGGTGTTGTGTCTAACATATTTACCCGATTATGAAACCCATGGAATTTTTGTCCAGGCCCTCCCCTAGTACGGGTGCTCCACAAGCGAAGCTACTCCCCAGCTTACAAACACCTGACTTGTGTACAGCCTGTGCACACGAACGAATGCTTGGGGGAACAGTGGGCCAGATTTCCCAGCAGGTATATTCTGCCGGTTGGTAACTCGGTTAATGGTCCCATTTCTGACTCGTGGACCATCCAGGTTACAAGCAGTTTGCAGGAATCTTGCCATGAAATACACACAGTTCACTGCATGGATTGACAACAACTTTGATACCATTGATAGATCTCTGCAGATTGGGGATGTTGGATTAGTAAACGAATCTGGCACTAAGGTAGATGAGCAGCCATGATTGTATTGAAGTGTAGAGCCGACACAAGAGACTAGAGTACGTGCCTCTGCTTCTATTTTATTTTAATTAGAGATACAGCTCAGTTACAGACCCTTCCAGCCCAATAAGCCCACACTATCCAAGTACACCCTAGTAACCAATTAACCTACGAACCCTGTACATCTTTGGAATATAGGAGGAACCCCATGTGGTTACAGGGAGAATGTACAAAAACTGATTACAGACAAGGGCGGGAATTGAACGCCAGTAGCTCGTGCTATAATAACGTTGTGCTAACTACTATGCTACCATGCTACCCTGATCTTAAGATAGTTCCTGTAAAGCCTTTGGGTATTTTCATGGTGTTTCAAATAGTGCCCAGGACTGGAATTGCTTTATTATTGTCAAATGTACTGAAGAACAGTGAAAAGGTTGTCTCATACACAGTACATACAGATCCATTCATTACACAGTGCTTCAAAGTAAATTAATAGCAGAATGCAGAAAAAGGTGCAACAGCTACAGAGAAAGTGCAGTGCAGGTAGACAGTGAGGTGCCAAGGCCATAACAAGGTAGATTGTGAGATCTGAATCTATTTTATTGTACAAGGGGATCATTGAATGGCCTTATAACAGTGGGGTAGACGTTGTCCTTGAGGTTGGCAGTATGTATTTTCAGGCATTTGGATCTTCTGCCTGTTGGGAGGGAGGGGAGGAGAGAATGTCTACGGGTGAGGTCTTTGATTATGCTGGCTGCTTTACCAAGGCAGCAAGAAGTGTAGCCAGAGTCCGTGGAGGGGAGGCTGATTTCTGTAATGTGCTGAGCTGCATTCACAACCCTCTCATTTCTTGCAGTCACTGAGGCTGATCATCCAGGCCTTGTGTTATGTGATGGGTTTGTGAACTAAATCTGCAAAAAGCAATGTGGAAGTGTCTTCTGTGCTGTGCATTCACTCTGGCCCTTTGCTTCAACAGTCCTGTGAGGCCATGTGGCAACAGTGTGCGATCCAAGTTACAGATGCTATCCAGTACGTGGTGGAGTTTGCCAAGCGGATCAGTGGTTTTATGGATCTGTGTCAGAACGATCAGATCATTCTCCTTAAAGCAGGTAGAGATTAACCCCACTCTGATTTTCTAACAGCAGCCAGACAATGACAACTTTGATCAAGGAAAATGGCATGTGAGCACTTCAGCAGAACTATTCAAGTACTGTCATAAAGTGATAAAGGAAATAGCAATGTATCTAAGAGTCTTGGTGAGTCTGAAGGCTCTCTAATAGCTATCTCAAAAACCTAAAATAAAGAGAACTTCTGTCAGCAACTATTAATCAGTGGCATAAGTTGAACTACCTTCTGATTCTGTATAACTGAATATATTGTGAGCAGTTTAGGGCCCCTAATCTGAGAAAGGAGCTGCTGGATTGGAGAGGGCCAGAGAAAGGTCACGAGTATGAAGCTGGCAGTAAGGTAGATGAGCAGCCATGATTGTATTGAAGTGTAGAGCCGACACAAGAGACTAGAGTACATGCCTCTGCTTCTATTTTATATTAATTAGAGATACAAGCCCACACTGCCCAAATACAGCCAAGTGACCAATTAACCTACTAATCCCATAAATCTTTGAGAAGGAATATAGGAGGAAGCTGAGCACCCAGAGGAACCCCATGTGGTTATGGTGAGAATGTATAAGCTCCTTATAGGTAAGGGAGGGAATTGAACCCGGGTCACTGATCCTGTAATTGTGTTGTGCTAACCACTATGCTATCATATCTTATCTTACCTTATCTTAAGATAGTTTCTGTAAAGACTTTGGACATTTTCATGGCATTTCAACTAGTTCCCAGGGCTGGAATTGGCTTATAATCAGTGGGATAAGTTGAACTATCTTCTGATTCTGTGTAACTGACTACATTGTGAGCAGATTAAGACCCCTCATCTAAGAGAGGAGGTGCTGGAATTGGAGAGGGCCAGAGAAAGGTCATAAGAATGGCTCCAGGAATGAAAGTTAATGTATGGGAAGAATTTGATGGCTTTGGGCCTGTACTCGCTGGAGTTGAGAAGAATGAGGGAGGATCTCATTGAAAACTATAGAATATTGAAAAGCCTAGATGAAATGGACATGCAGAAGATGTTTCCTATAGTGATGAGGATTAGGACCAGAGGGCATGGCCTCAAAACACAAAGACATCCTTTCAGAACAGAGATGAGGAGGAATTTCTTTAGCCAGAGTGTGGTGAGTCCATGGAAATCATTGTACAGACAGCTGTAGAGGCCAAGTCATTGGAGATATTCAAAGTGGAGGCTGATATGTTCCTGATTAGTCAGGACATCCAAAGTTCCAAGGAGAAGATAAGAGAATGGGGTTGAGAAAGATGATTAATCAGCCGTGATCCAATAATAGTCAATGGGCTGAATGGCCCAATTTTGCTCCAATGTCTTACAGTCTTATGGACTAATTCTTAGAAATATATTTTCTGTTGGAGCCAAATATATAACACAGGAGAATTAGCATGCTATAGTCTGCCTTTGAAACTTAATAACATCAGTTGCATGAATTTCATTACCAGAGTTCTATATGCGGACCTATATCTACCGATTGAGGGTACATTTCCAGGCAGTAGTCAGCAGTACGAAAATATTCCCAAGAAGTTCTTTACATTTTTATTATAGGTTTATGAACTTTATTTGTAGCTTTACTTCTGATGTTGAAGTGGAAAGAAGAGATATGTTCTATGCATCGAAGTTGAAAGAGAAGACAATTGTAGCTAAAATGAAGACATTCCACTGAATACATTTGCTTTAGTTTACAGAAATATTCTAAATACTCTACGTGGCCTGTAAGTAGCATGTATGTTGAGAAATACCAATGTAGCTGTATGGTAACTTTTGAAAAGTTGCATAATTTTAATTTTTTAATTTTTTTTTTCTAATTTTTAATTTTTTTTAGTAACAGTGTCCTATACAGATTCTGGTAATGACTCTGCATAGTCTAATGTAGGTTTTCTCAACTGGCGTTCCACGGAGGTCGCTAGGGATTCCGTGAGAGATTGTGATTTTTAAAAAAACATAATTTTTTTGAGCACTCACAGTGGTGGGCAGTGACTGAGCAGCCCTATTGGCAGTCTCAGCCCAGTATGGCAGTGCGCAGAAGGACCGTGTTTATTTGGTTGAGTCCATTCTCAGTTTTTGGCAGGAGATAGGGGAGGCAGTTGATAATTGGTGAGCACTGTATTGCGTGGAGGAGAGGATAGTAGGCTGATGAGGAGCATGAAGTGCATTTTCCGAGCATTGAGCTGTGATGTCAGCCTCTCCCTCCCGAATTACCTCCCCTAACTTCCCCTTTCACGCCACTGACTGATTTATGGGGGCAAACAAACTACCAGTGTCATAGGAAACTGGAGGGAAATTTTCATTCTAAAGACAGTCCAGTGTATTGATTTTTGAAGAGGAGGTCTGAGATGTAAGATTCTGTGCCTAGGCCTACAGACAATTTGGATAAGGTTAGTGATGAGAATTACAATTTTTTGAGTCATTTCATTGCACTGGTGCAACAATGGACACAAAAAAGTCAGTCTTTACAATGAAAGCTACTCACCTATGGGTTTTACATGGACTGGTAATCCAAGTTGTCCTATTCCATTGTGCCTAGTCTGTGGCAAACAACTTACAGATATAACAATGGCTCCAGCAAAATTGAAAAGGCACTTAACTACAAATCACAGCCATATGACACGTAAAAGTGCTGATTATTTTAAATGACTATTGGAATCTTTAAACAAGCAGATTAAAGCTTTTGAAAATAAAGTCACAGTCAGTAAAAGGATAGATTCAGGAAACAAGCTATTTAGTAGCTTTAAGACCAGTTCACTAGAGAATGTTAAAAAAAAACTGTGTGAAAGCCTAGGCAAAGAGCACACCAATCTCCTGCTACATACAGAAATCGAGTGGTTTAGCAGAGCAACAGGGTGTTTGACCTGAAAGGTGAATTGCGGGAGTACTTTCAAGAAAGTGGTAGGCCAAATTTTGTTGAGTGCTTTGAAGATGGAGAATGTGTTCAGAGACTACCCTACTTAAAAGGCATATTTCATCATATGAACCAGTTGAACAAGTTTCTGCAAGGCCCTAGAGAAAATGTTTTGACTTCCAAGTGGCAAGATTCTTAGATTTAAAGGAAACTGAATCTTTGGAACATTCATGTTGCAAAAGGAAATCTTGAAATGCTTCCACTGCTGCTTGGGCTTGAGAGTTAGGAAGGATATCAGAAAGTCTCGAGTCTTATTGAAAACCACCAAGAAGAACTGCAAAACAAAATTGAACAGTATTTTTCCTCATTTTCAACACAAGTGTATGACTGGGTGAGGGACCCTTTCTCTGGATCTTCTGCTCAGCCTGAGAACTTGACTTTGAGAGGAGATGAAGAACTTTGTGAGCTGCACTCAAGATGAGATTTACTGACCTGCCCCTGGACAAGTTCTGGATTTCTGTGAAAGAAGAGTATCCTACCATTCATAGGAAAGTAATGAACATTTTGCTGCAGTTTTCAACTTCTTACATGTATGAGCAAGCTTTTTCTAGGTTAACAAGCATCAAGAGGAAGGATAGAAATCACTTCATTTCTGTTGGGTGAAATCTGTGTGTGTTTATCTCATGTCTGAAACAGAATTGAGAAATTTATTTATGTTTGCCTTATGAGTTTTTAAATTTTGTGAAAGAGAAAGAAAGAGATTAATTTCAAGAAAGGTAAGCTAAAAATTCATTTTCTGCTTAAAAGAGCATTGACAATTATTTTTGGATTATTACATCTACAACTTACTGATCATGCTAACGTACCATGAGCTGTAGATATAATAATTTTTATACAGGAGTTCCCTGAGACCTAAAAATTATTTCAAGGGTTCATCCAGGGCAAAAAGTTTGAGAATTAATGACTATATGTGATTCTCCCCACACCTGCCACTTTCTGCACAGCTGCTCAGCCCAGTCCCTGTTTTTATTACAAAATAAGTCACTTATATGAACGGTGAATAACGAAGGTTAATCAGGCTTGATTTCACCAGTATAAAAGTGGTGTACACTGGGTGTAAAACCAGTGTGGCAGCTGATCTTTTGCTTCACTGTGGGGTAGGGTGGATTACAACTACCCCCAGTACAGTTTATAATATCTTCCAACCCACCAATTCTCCAGTATAAAAGATTTAAAAGATGAGCTTTATTTATCATATGTACTTTAAAACATACAATGAATTGTGTCGTTTGTGTCAAATCAAATCAGCCAGGATTGTGCTGGCCAACCTGAAGTGTTGTACACTTCTCCATCAACATAGCAAGGACTCTACAAATCATGTTTTCATTATTATTTATTACTAAATTAAGTATTTGTTAGTATTATGTTTTATTTTTGTATTGCACAGTTTGTCATCTTTTGCACACTGGTTGTTTATCCATCTTTGTGTAATTTTTCTTTGATCCTGTTGTGCTTCTTTGTGTCTACTGTGAACAACCACAAGAAAATGAATCTCAGGTCAGATGCTGTATGCGATGACATATACATATTTTGATAATAAATTGACTTTGAACTTTGAACATAGCATGCCCATAACTCACTAACCCTAACTGTCTTTGGAATGTGGGAGGAAACCAGAGCACCAGGAGGAAACCCACATGGTCACAAGAAGAATGTACAACTTCCTTACTGGCAGCGGTGGTAATTGAACCCCAATCGAAGATTGCTGGCGATGTAAAGTGATGCACGGACGGCTACAAATGACACTCCTTTGTATAATCTTTCATGACTGTTATAATGCCAGGGAACACCATAAAAGAAAGGTTGCATGTTGAGCTTTGATAGAAAACTACAGTGTAATCTTTAACTTGAACCATGTTTTTCCTATTGAAATAAAGCATCTTTTGTTTCATATTTTGGATGTTCAGCTTGGTATGCCAGTGTTAATTGGATTGAGTCACTGGGGAGGATCCAGAGGTAATCATGAGAATGATCTTGGGAATGAAAGGGTTAACATATGAGGAGCATTTGATGGTTTTGGGTCTGTACTCACTGGAGGAGTTTAGAAGAATCAGGAGGGATCTCGTTGAAACTTATCGAATATTGAACGTCCTAGATAAAGTGCATGTGGAGAGGATGTTTCCTATAGTAGGGGTATCTAGGACCAGAGGTCACAGCCTCAGAATACAGTAGAAGGACATCCCTTTAGAAACAAAGATGGGGAGGAATTTCATTGGCCAGAGGAGGGTGAATCTGTGGAATTTGTTGACCCAGACAGCTGTGGAGGCCAAGTCATTGGTTATATTTAAAGGGGAGATTGATAGGTTCATGATTAATTGTTGTTGTTGTTAATTGCTGTGGAGTCATCCTCGACTCATGGCAACCCTGTGGATAGTTGCCCTTAGTGAGTTTTGATTTTCACAGGCAGCTCATTGTTGATAATGTTACATTCATAGCTGTCCTTATTGTGTCCATCTACCTGATTGGCGGCCTTCCTTTCTTCCGTTGTCCTTCCACCTTGCTGAGCATGATATCCTTTTCATGATTTGTAAGGGCATGAGAAGTTACAGAAAAAGCAGGAGAATGGGGTTGAGTGGGATAATATATCAGCCATAATGGAATGCTGGAGCAGACTCGATGGGCTGAATGGTCTAATTCTGCTCCTATGTCCTACGATCTTAATCCAGATGTGAAATTTACTAGTTGTGCAACAAATAATTGGTTGAGAGTTGATCTGCGCAAATTTTCTGATATGATTTTTTGTCTTCTCATCTTAGGTTGCCTTGAGGTGTTGTTGGTACGAATGTGCCGAGCCTATAACCCTATGAACAACACGTTGTTTTTCGAAGGAAAGTATGGAAGCACACAGATCTTCAAGTCATTGGGTAAGACTTTGTAACTATGAAAATCAGATATCAGAAGGAAATGCACCTGGCCTAGAAATTTTTTGACAAATCTGCTAAGAATATTAATATTTATTACTGTCACATGCACCAAGATAGAATGAAAAGCTTGCCCTGCATACTGTTTATACAGCATTGAGAAGACTAAGATAAAACAATAACAATGCAGAATAAAGTGTAAAAGTGACCAAAAGAATGCAGTGCAGGTAAATAATAAAATCCAAGATCATAATGAGGTAGATCATGAAGCCAAGAAGTGCATTTAAGAGTTTAAAAACATGGGGTCAAAGCAGTGTTTGAGCCTGATGGAATGTGCTTTCAGGCTTTTGTATCTTCTGCCCAGTGGGAGAGTAGAAAAGAGAAAATGTCTGGGGTGGATGGGGATTTGATTATGCTGTCTGCTTTACTGAGGCAGTGAGAAGCTTAGACAAAATCCATGGAAGTGAGGCTGTTGTGTCCACAATTCTCTGCAGTTTCTTATGGTTATGTGCAGAGCAGTTGCCATACCAAACTTTCTAATGTGCATGAATAAAGATTGGCAAGAGTCGACGGGAACGTGTTGAATTTCTTTAGCCACCTGGGGAAGTAGGGGTGTTGGTGAGCTTCCTTGGCCATGACATCAATGCATATGATGGGCAAGGACACAGTCCCATTTGTTTTATCATGAAGATGATGTGTATCATCACTGTTCAGAATCTAACTGGTAATTGGTTTATACAGATCAAATCATTACACCATATATCGAGCTTGAATAAAGTAAAACAATAACAAAGCAGATAAAGTGTAAAATCTACTGAAAAAGTACAGTGCAGGTAAACAATAAAGCACAAGATCATAACAGGTAGATTGTGAAGTCAATAGTCCCATCTTATTGAGTAAGAGTCTGATAACAATGGGATAGACGCTGTATTGTTGTTGCATGTACCACAATACAGTGAAAAACTATTGTCTCCATCCTATCCAACAGATCATTCCATACACAACTCCATTAATGCAGGTCAAAAGAATGTAGTGTTACACTTAGAGATAAAGTGCAGTGCAGGTAGACAAAGTGCAAAGGTCATGGTGAAAATCAGAATCAGATTTATTATGACTGAAAGTCATAATAGCTAAGGGGCCTAAGACTTTTGCTCAGTACTGTAGTAATTTTATGTATTGCACTGTATTGCTGCGGCAAAATTAAAACGTTTCATGACATACGTGAGTGATGATAAACCTGATTCTGATACAGATCTCTATTGTGGACTGTGAGTGGGAAGGAGGCAGGGAAAGGGGAATTATGGTTGGGAAAAGAGGAAGGGAGAGGGGAGGGAGTGGGACGCACCAGAGAGACATTTTGTAATGATCAGTAACCAATTGTTTGGAATCAAATGATCTTGCCTGGTGTCTTAGGGCTGGGTATGTCTGCACCCGCGCCTCCCCCTCTGCTCCTACCAGATTTACAAACCGGCTCTCTACTTCACCTTGGCAAATACAGTATACAGTGCAAAGGTTTTAGGCATTTTAGCTATATATATATATGTCATGAAATGTGTTGTTTTGTAGCAACAGTACAGTGGAATGCATAAATATACTATAAATTGTAACAAGAGATATATATATATTCTAAAATGAAATAAGTAGTGCAAAAATATGAAGTAGTGTTCATGGGTTCATTGTCTGTTCAGAAATCTGATGGTGGTGGGGAAGACACTGTTCCTAAATCATTTAGTGTGTGTCTTCTGGCTCCTGTACCTCCTCCCTGATGGTAGCAATAAGAAGAGGGCATGTCCTCGATGTTGGATGTTCATAATGATGGATTCTACCTTTTTGAGCCATCGCATTTTGAAGGTGTACAGCTGTACTTAGTGGTAGGGAGATTAGTGTTCATGACAGAGCTAGCTGAGTTTGCAACTTTCTGCAGCTTTTTCCGATTCTGTGCAGTGGCTCCTCCATGTCAGATGGTGATGCAGCCCGTTAGAATGTACATCTGTAGAAATGTGCTAGACTCTTTGGTGGCATACCAAATCTCCTCACACTTGTAATGAAATATAGCCCCTGTCGTAATTGTATCAATATGTTGGCCCCAGGATAAATCTTCAAAGATATAGATCGAAAGATCAAGATTTCATCTTTATCAAATAAGAGGTCTGTCCAAGAGTCTGATAACAGTGGAATATTTCTGAATTTTCTGCCTGAAAGGAGACGGAAGAAGAGAGAATGGCTGGGGTGGGAGGGGTCTTTGATTAAGATGGCTGCTTTCCTGAGGCAGCGGAAAGTGCAGACAGACTCAGTGGAGGGGAAGCTGGTTTTTGTGATCGACTGGGCTCGTTCACAATTCACTGCAGTTTCTTGTGGTCTTGTGAAGAGCAGTTACTATACCAATCCATGAGGGTGCATCTCTGTAAGGGTCATCTATTTCAATTTAATTTCATTTCACATGTTCCTGTAAATAGATTTACAGTATTTCTAATTTCTTCTCTTCAGGCTGTGATGACTTTATCAGTGTTGTTTTTGAATTCGCTAAAAGCTTGTGCTGTCTGCATTTGACTGAGGAAGAGATTGCGTTGTTCACAGCCGGCATCTTATTGTCACCAGGTGTGTACGCTAAATACTTCAGCACCATTCCAGGATCTGCAAGTCAGCTCCTGTTTGTAAAATCAAAAACCACAGGAGATTCTGCAGATGCTGGAAATCTAGAGCAACACACACACACAAAATGCTGGAGGCACTCAGCAGATCAGGCAGCATTAATGGAGAGGAATAAAGAGTTGATGTTTCAGGCCAAGATCCTTTATCAGTACAATGAAGGGTCTCAGGCTGAAATATCGACTCTTCATTCTTTTTCATTGATGCTACCTGACCTGTATTTCGTGTGTGTTAATAAAATGTTGAATGTGCAGTGATGTAGAAGTTAATGCCAACAGTTGGCTTCCTTTCCATGGTTCCCCATTTAACATTTAGTCATAGAGTCATTCAGTGTGGAAACAGGCCTTTTGGCCCAACTGGTTCATGCTAACCCAGCTCGAACCACTTGCCAGCATTTGATTCATGACTTGGTAAACATTTCCAATCCATGTACCTGTCCAACTGTCTCTTACCATATGTTATTTTACCTGCCACATAGGCAGTTCCTTACACAAAGATATCACCCTTTGTGTGGAAAAAAAAAGTGCCCCTCAAGTTCCTCTTAAATCTTTCTGCACTCACCTTAAGTCCATGCTCTCTTGTTTTTGACCCTTTAGCTCTGGGGAAAAAGACAGAGTGCTCAAAGTTAAGCCAAAATACTTTATGAAGGGAAAGTAAGTAGTACTAGGTGGAAGGAAGACGAGCAGGTGTAATGCAGCCAAATTTTATGTACTTCCTCATGGCCATTCTCCATGTGGTTGGATTGTTCATTAATCACTGTACTCTGGGTTAAGTGTAGGTTACTTATTCCAGAATGGAGTAATCAATGGAAGCAGATGCAATGGTGATTTTAAAAGGCTTTTAGACATCTGATTATGGAGGGATGTGGATCATGTACAAGCTGTTTAATTTGGCATAGTGTATGGTAGAGGTATTGTGGGCGGAAGGGCCTGTTCCTGTGCAGTAGTGTTCTATGTGCGCCTTATCTTAGGATGTGAGAAGGAAACTTTTAAAAGACATTCGGACAAGTATATGGAAAGGAAATGTTTAGAGCAGGGGTTCCCAACCTTTTTTATGTCATGGACCAATACCATTAAGCAAGGGGGATGTGGACCCCAGGTTAGGAACCCCTCATTGAAAGGGATATGGCCAAATGCACGCAAATAGGAGGAAACAGGAGGAAGCCTTGGTTGAGATGGCCGAAGAGCCTGTTTCCACTCTGTATAACTCTGACACTGTAATCAAGCACCTGAGAATATTTGCCATTGTCGTTCAAAGCCCACTTTGCGGATTGATTATGGGCCACAATTCCTGAATCCAGTAACATTTCACTCCATTGAGGTCTTGCCTCCATTAGTAATACATTCCTTCGTCCTTCAGAAACAAGCCTTTTGGCCCTGTTATTCTGCCTAGTCCCATCGACTTGCACTCAGACCCTAGCCCTCCATACCCCTCCCTTTCACATATCTACATGAAGATGTTGCCCTTAAGTATGTAATCTTTCACTCTTAACCCATGACCTGTAGTTCTGGTCTCACCCAACCTCAGTGGAAAAAGCCTTCTTGCCTTTACCCTATCTGCATACAGCACAGAAACACAGCCTTCTGCCCATTCTGTCTATTCAAACCGTTTTGCCCTTCTATGCTAATTTTGGACCATATCCTTCCGTGTCTTGCAATGTCCAGATGTATAAAACCAGAATATCCAGTTTGTGATTAAATATTTAAATTGAAAACCGAGGGGAAAGATTTGCATAGTCATTTTTGCATTCATTTTCATCACTTCTGGCGTGCATTCTAACCAATGGTGGAGTCATCCTCAATAGAGTCATTGTTGCCACGTAGCAGCTAGTTTCCATGAAGCAAGTTACTGCAGACATCGTGTCATCATGACCAAATAAGATTTTTCAGAGTCATATTTATTATCATTGACATTGCAGCTGTACAGCACAAAATAAAAAAATACTGTAAGTACCATATGAGAGAGAGAGAGAAAAATAGAGAGAGCATGAAAGAGAGAAAGAGAGCGGAATAGTAAGTTAATGTTCAGAAATCCAAAGGCAGAGGGAAGAAGCTTTTAAAATGTACTAGAGTATAATTGCCTAAGAATTAGTTTAATGTGTGATATTAAAAAGGGCTGGCTGGTGGTGAAGTGGCATCAGCTCTGGACTTCAAGGCAGATGGTCCTGAGTTCAAACCCAGTCGGGTCCCAGCCCGGGCAGCAGCAGTATCTGTGCGGAAGAAAGGCCTGGCAATCTACTTCCATATCCTGCCATGAAAACCCTGTGGACCCTATAGTCCATAAGGGCAAGAAGAGTCGGACTCAACTTAATGACTAAACAACAACAATAAAAAGGAAAACTTGTTCAACACCAGTTGGGGTTATGACCAAAAAATTCTGGTGATGTGGGCTGGTATTTAATGTTTCCTAATAAAATGTAATTAGACATCAATGAGTGATTATCAGAGAGGGGTGGGTGGGTGGGCAGCATGCCTCAAAGGGCCAGAAGGGCCTATTCCACGCCATATCTCAATAAATAGATAAATGACTAGATGAAGGGCAGCACGTTGGTGTGTCAGGTAGTACACTGCTCCCTCACAGCTCCAGTGACCCAGATTCAATCCTGATCTCCAAAACTGCCTGTGTGGAGTTTCCCGGTTCTTCCTTTGATTGTATGGCTGCCCTCTGGTGCTCTAGTGCCCCCCCCCCCCCCACTCCACATCCTGATGATATTCGGGTCGGTAGAGAGACATTCATTTAGAACAGATGAGGAATTTCTTCAGCCAGAGAGGGTGAAACTGTAGAATTCATTGCCACAAGCTGTGGAGGCCAAGTCATTAGGTATATTTAAGGCAGAGGTTGATAGATTCTTGATTAGTTTGGGCACAAAGGAATATGGAGAGAAGGCAGGAGACTGGAGTTAAGAGGGGAAAGGATCAACCATGATGAAATGATGGAGCAGATTCGATGAGCCAACTGGTCTAATTCTGCTCCTATATCTTAAGGTCTTATGCCCACAACTTACTAACCCTAACTCCTACTAGTTTGGAATGTGGGGAGAAAAACACTGTAAGGAGTTTGTACTTTCTCACCGTGATCATGTGGGTTTCCTCTGGGTGCTCCAGTTTCTTCCCGTTGTCCAAAGACATATGGTTGGTAGGTTAATTGGTCATTGTAAATTGTCCTCGTGGTTAGGTGAGGGTTAAATTGTGGGATTGCTGAGTGGTGTGGCTCAAATGGCTGGAAGGGCTATTCCACACTGTATCTCATAAAAATAAATAGATAAATAACCCAGAGCATGCGGCAGAAACTCAGTCACAGGGAGAATGTACATAGTTCTTACACACAGCAGCGGGAACTGAACCCCTGTCACTCATCGCTAAAGCGTTACACTAATTACAATGCTGCTGCGCCCCCCCCCTATTATTATTATCGCTATTATACTGTCTAAACAGAACAGAACAGAAAAATACAGTACAGTACAGGCCCTTCAGCCCACGATATTGTGCCAACTCCTTGATCAATCTAACACTTCCATCCTTCATAGTCCATACTCTTCCATTTTTCCTTCATCCATGTGCCTATCTAAGTCTGACTCTGTGAGACTAAAATGCTTTTCCAATCTGTAACTTTTCCCAGCGCTGTTTGTTTATGGAATAACTTAAAACCTGTCTCCGCAGATCGACCATGGCTGACAGAAGCTAGAAAAATTAAGAAGCTGCAGGACAAGATTTATGAGGCATTGCAACATGTCATTCAAAAAAATCACTTGGATGATGACAAGTTATCAAAGGTAAATACCAATGTGTTGGCTTAAGTGTAGAGTTAGGTGGTCTGTGCTGAGAACATTAGCTTCATTTGTCACATATACCTTGATATATACCGTGAAATGTAGCATTTATGTCAAAGCAAAGATCGTGCTGAGAGCAGCCCATGTGTCACTACACTTCCAAAACCAACATTGCATGTCTTTGGAATGTGGGAGGAAACCAGAGCACCCAGAAGAAGCCCACAAGGCCACAGGGAGAATATACAAACTCTTTAAAGGCGACTGCCATGCCACCCTGAAATATAAAGACAAAAATTGGTAGCACTTTATTTGTTCGTTTATTTAGTGATACTGCACAGAGTAGACCCTACTGGCTCTTTGAGCCACACTGCCCCAGCAACCCCACAACCCCGATTAATTCTAGCCTAATCACGGGATAATTTACAATGACCAATTAATGGTACATCTCTGGGCTTGTGGGAGGAAACCAGAGCACCCATACATTCCACATGGAGATGCCTTACAGAACAGCGCTGGAATTGCACTCCGAACTCCGGAAAGCCCTGAGCTGTAATAGCATCATGCGAACCACTACACTACCGTGGCTTTGGGGGCAATCAGCCACAGATAAACCATACAGCACATCACTGAGGTGAAATGGGCACCACAACAAAAACCATCAGAGGAGCAAATCAGGGATCTTTGCTGAGAACAGCAAAACTGGAAGCAGAAAGAGGCTAATTTTGCCTTTTTTTTAAAAGATTACCATTATTTGTCACATGTACATTGAAAAGTACAGTGAACCGCATTGTTAGCACTATATTCCGTCATTTATTTATTGGGATGCAGCATGAAATAGGCCCTTCTTGCTACGTGGCTCAGTAATTCCCCCCCCCCCCCCCCAGTTTTAAGCCTAGCCTGATCACTGGAAAATTAAAATAACCAGTTAACCTACTAACTCTTGCATTTTCGGACTGTGGGAAGAAACCAGAGGAGCTGGAGGAAACCCATGGTATCACAGCGAATGTACAAACCCCTTACAGGCAGCGGCAGAATTGAACCTGGGTCGGCTGTGCTGTAAAGTGTTGTTCTAACCATTACGCTGCTGTACCACCCGAAACAGTCCAAGCCACTCACAAGTGTCACCAATACCATGTCCTCTATTCACTGTCCCTAACCCGTACAACTTGGAATGTGCAAGGAAACTGAAGCACCTGGAGGAACCACCACACTACCGTGCCACCCCATCAAATTAGTGAGGATTTTCCTGGTCAGCCCACAAGCATCACCATGCTTTCAGCACCCACATAGCATGTCCACAGCTCACTAACCACTGTGTTGTGACGTTTTTCCTTCGCAGGTGTTTTTGCTTTCACTTGTATCTGCCAACGTTTGAAGGATTTGTTACCCTGTCAACTTTGATGTGCAGCCAAACACAGTAATTCCCCCTATTCTCTCCATCGCCCTCATTTGTCACTCAAGTCACCTTGGTGTTCTTGATGAAGGATCCTCCAAATATTGACTGTTCCTCTCCCCACAGGTGCTGATCAACCTGATGAGAGATTTTATTAAGCTCTTTGCAATTTCTGGACCCCAATTTACCTTTGGCTCTTTCCACCCATGCTCACCTGGCTCATCAACCTTACCCAGACTGCCCATTGCATCTGCTGTTACGCCCAAGTTTTTGACTCCCTTGCCAGGACACTTCCAATTCTCCGATAATCCTCAGTTCCATCTCCATGCATCCCTCCCCACCATCCTGCATCTGCCACTCACCCTTACCACAGGTATTTCACTGGATACCACCCAAAGTTCCAGGTCTTTAATGACTCCATCCAGCCACACAGAGATTCCAGCCAGGCCCATAACCTGCCTCCCATCCCTTACCCCTTCAAGACAACTTGTTATGAAAGAAAGCTGTAGGGCTAAGTGGGCGAGAAGGGTTAGATTGACATTGGAGTAGGTTAAAAGGTGAAGAAAGCATTGTGGACAAAAGGTCCTCTGCTGTTCTGTGTTCCAAAGAGATCAGCTTTATTTGTTATAAATACATTGAAACATACTGTAAAATGTATCATTTGCATTAATAGCCCATACAGTCCAAGGGTAAGCCGTATCTCTCCCTCTCCCTCTCCTTCCTCCCCTCTCCCTCCTCCCCCTCCCTCTCCCCCTCCCCCCCTTCCTCTCCCCTCCCCCTCTTCCTCTCCCCCTCCCCCCTTCCTCTCCTCCCCCTCCCCCTCTCCCCCTCTCCCCTCTATCCCTCCCTCTCTCCCTCCCCCTTACCCCTCTCCCTCCCCTTCCCTCCCTCTCTCTCTCTCTCTCTTCCCCCCCCCCCCCGTTGTGTAAATGTTCTTTGAGTTCCACACTGCCATGGGGAGATTGTATACAATACGGTGAAATATGGTGTTTGAGTTAACAACCAACATGACCTAATGATGTGCTGGGGGCAGTCCACAAGTGCAACCACACATTCTGTACCAACATAGTATGTCCACCATGTCCAGCAGAACAACAGCAGGTAATTAAGCCCCTGTCCTTCCTCCCATCCACCTACTCACACACATAGTTATTTTTATTCAGAATTGAATTGTTAGCTGTTATCATTCTTAAGTGAAGTCAGGGAAAAGGATTTTGGATAAACTTGTTATCCCTCAACTCAGTGCCGTCTTTTCCTCCGACACAGCTGATCTCCAAGTTATCCATGCTGAAGTCCGTATGCAACCTTCATGTGGACAAGCTGCAGCTCTTCAAGCTTCTACATCCACAGACGGTGCACAACTTCCCGCCACTCTACAAGGAAGTGTTCAGCACAGAAATGCAGTATCCGGACTCCTCCAACAGCTAAACACGACGTTTCCAAAGTGAAAAAGGAATGGATTCCAATCCTCTATCACCAGTTGCAATAGCACTAGAATGAATGTACTGCACTTAATGTTGTTTCATCATTAACAGTCGAAAGAATGTAAATAATTGGATACTGAGTAGTGGAAAAATCCTTGTGCATGGCAATTAAAAGCAGCTCCATTGTGATCATGGACCAGAACTCAAGGCTCTCCTTCCAAGGCTCTTTATATAAAATCTGTTTCTGTCAGTAAAAAAAAGAACAGTGAAGTAAAGGAGTATAGATAGTATTTTATCTGTAATGCAAACCTATATATTTTATTAAGGTTGTTTCTTTTGACACTGAATACTCAGTGATTTCAGAGTTGTTCTTGTGGTCCATTGTTTCAGGTTAGATTTTCTTTTCCCTGAACGTTTCCTCAGCATTACTGCATCAAAACGATTTGAAAGAGTGGGTCAAAATCTCTTGCAATGAATTCTCAATAGTGCTGAAGATAGTGATTTTAAAAACTCTGAAATCCTATACAAGTAAATGTCTGTGTGTTTATACTATTACTATATATCTTTAGGCTAATGGTCAATAAGATGCCTGCATGTAATAATAGCTAAAAGTTATGGTACCCATTAGCACTCTGACTGTGTTAGTGGCCAGTAGTCGTAGCTTGGCATTGCATTTAAATTTATCCTTAAGACAAAAATCTGGTGTTTCCCACAAAAAGGCTAGATAGTCTGAAAGGTGCAGAAGCACATTAGACATTTAAGGATTGCAGTTTCTATCTTTTACTACTAACAAGCCTGTTTTTCTTTTTCTAGGTTATGTGAACCTGAAGAGCCCAGAATAAAATGGGGGAAAGTAGACAGATACAATTGCTGGATAAGTTTTTCTCTGAACCTTATTGAAAAATGACTCCAATTAGCAGAAAATGACACGAGTTAACCAGAGCAATACACACAAAATGCTGGAGGAACTCAGCAGATCAGGCAACATATTTGGAAATGAATAAACAGTCAACGTTTTGGGCCGAGGTCCTTTAGGACTGAAATATCAACTGTTTATTCATTTCTATGGATGCTGCTTGACCTGCTGACTTCCTCCTGCATTTTGTGTGTGTTGCTCTGGATTTCCAACATCTGCAGAACTTCTCGTGTTTATTAGTTAACCCACATTGTATTTGCCCCTAGCAAACTAAAGACTAACAAGAAGAAGCATTAATAGTGGACTCACAGCCTCACAAACATCCCTAAATTTAGCAACACACACAAAGTGCTGGAGGAACTCAGCAGATCAGACAACATCTATGGAAATGACTTACCTAAACCATCACCTCTATTGGGGCATTGGCTGCTGACAAAAGCTCGCCAGAGTCCTCTGTCCTGGTTAAGTCCTTCAAGGTGTCCCCAAGTGTAACTCATTTGCTCCTTCCTCTCCCGTGGATGAGGTCTTTGGAGTTTCTGTTGGTGTTTATTTAGCTCTGGGTTTTTAAGAGGATGGGGTTGCTAGCTCCATACCCAACCCTCCTCCTTTTGGCTGGGCTTTGGACCATCCATGGTGGAGTTGGGGAAATTAGTAGATTAATAATAGATCCGTAGATGCTGCCTGACCTGCTGAATTCCTCCATCGTTTTGTGTGTGTTGCTCTGAATTTCCAAAGTTTGCAGAGTCCCTTGTGTTTAAAATTAGCAATGTGGTTTTTCCCCATTGGAGGTCCATATCATCCATTCCCACCAATAATATCCACATACCAAAAAAAGTTTCTGAATATTATTTACACATCATTGATGATCTTTTATAGATCTTTTCAACCCTTAATTTCTTTTTGACAAGTAACAGTGAGTAGAGCATTACAAATCATAATATTTCTACAAAGTTTGTGAGACCTTTACTCCTTGAAGTAGAAGCAATTCAACATCCTCACCATGTTTCAAATTTTACAATTACAATATTTAATTTTGTGTAGCTAGTAAATAATTTCTCCATTGCTGGTGTCTTATGAGGGAACAATATTTAACCTATTTTAAAAATTATTTATTAATTTAATTACGGTATAAAACTTTACACATGGTGGCATCTTTTCATTTTAAATAGAATTTGAAGGTTTGGGGAAGAATAATTTTAAAAATCTATTCTATCAAAGAAGAAGTTGCAAATGTGTTATGTAAGTGCAGTTTGAACATAAAGGTGGAGGTCCGTAGTAAGTTAATTGTGCAGTGGAAGTTAGATGAAATGGGAGGTATAAATCCTCTGTATAAACCCCAGTCAGTGAGGAAATCACTTGGTACAATCCCCATGAGCGACATTGCTGATGTTTGATGTGCTCTCTCTCAGTGGCTCTGTAAGTGTACGCAGCAAATGGACAGTGCATGACTGAACCCAGGTTTGATTGTCTGTAGTCCACTGTCACCCAGGGCTGCATAAAGACTCGCAACAGTTGAAAGCAATGCCCTGGACTTTCAGGTGAATGGCCAAGATGCTGACTTGTGGTTCATTGAAAACCGTGTTGTGTGTAGAGCCCCTCAGAATCTGGAGTACAGGTTCGGACACACAGAACACTCGTTTTGGTGAAGTGCTAGAGAACTTCTGGAACTTCAATCTGACAACAGGGCAAGTGATAAAGAGCAGTATAAGAGTTGAGAAGAAAAGTGAAAAAGATGAGAATCTAGAAAAACAATGAAAGAGCATTTACGAATGCAACTCCTGAGATAGTAGGTAGCATTATATTAGGATTTCTGACCCCCCCTCTCATTCAGTGCAACTAATTGGCAATTTTAACATAATTATGGATTATAGACATGGACACCCAAAGACTGCTTTTGCCTTTTAACTGGGTGTACACTTAAAAGAAAACTTCTGCAATAACAAAGTATTATTTTTCACAAAGTTCAGATGTTTCGACATGGGTAAGTGAAGGATCTGTTTGTTGAATTCCAGATTTTAAGCACTTTCTTCTTTGTTTTATATATTAAAAAATTTCTTTATGAAATATTCATTAGATATAGCTGCGCTTTAGATCTTCTGGCTCATTGATGTGTCTTATATATTCGTTTCAACAACTTCACCTGCAGCGCAGGGAGCGGCTTCTGCTTGGAAACAGAAGAATATAATTAGCCTGTATTTTGCATATCTGCTTAGCAAAAATGTGTATTCAAAAATATTCTGCTGGGATTCAAAAGGCTGATCCGTTCCTTATAGGATATGCTTCAGCTCTATAATAAAGTAGCATCTGACACCACTTAAAAATAAATTTAAACTTACACTGTGTGTATTATTCTTGTGAATGTCGTGGAAGAAATGAAGTGAAGGAGCGCCCAGCTTTGCTGCTCTTTCAGCAATATGGTGAAATATGCTTTCTCCGGCACATTTATTGACAAAACAATATTTGTTATATAGTTTAGAAAGTCATTTTGATGTTTTTTTTGGTCTGTATCGTTAAACTGTAATTCTATTTTTTTTAAAAAAAGAACGAAATACTTATATAAATGTAAGATGAGAAGAATAGAAAGATTTTTTAAAAAGCCTTATCTGGATTTCAATGACAAACAAATTCTTATTTTAATATATTGTGAATTTAAGAATGATTGGGATAGCAATTAGTGAGTCAATATAGATGCATAATGTAAAGGATGTGTATATGAACCACATTAAAATTATATATTATATGAATATGGGTAATTATTAGATGTTTTGTTCAGCTTTATTATCTAATGTGACAAGTATTATAATGTCTGTGATGTTAAAGAGTGAAATTGGCCACAATACTCAGGAGAACGGTATGTTATGTTGGTGCTGGAATGTGTGGCAACACTTGTGAGCTGCCCCCAGCACATCCTTGTGTTGGTTGTTAACACAAACGACATATTTCACTGTATGTTTTGATGTACATGTGATAAATAAACTTGAATCTTGAGGAGAAAATCTTTACAATGGACAGTAAAACTCTGATAGTCCAACATGCTAGAGACTTTACTAATGCCTGATTTGTTGATTTTTCCAGACTGTTAGATGTTACACTAACACATTATTAAGTCACTTATTAAATGTTTTATTTTGTTGAGATCTTCCGGCCCTTCAAGCTGTGCTGACAGCAACCCCCAATTTTAATCGTAGCCTAATCACAAGTCAATTTACAATGACCTATTAACCTAGCAGCCGGTACACCTTTGGACTGTGGCGGGGGAAACTCTTGTGGTCACGGGGAGAATGTAGAAGCTTACAGGCAGTGGCTGGGTTGCCTGTACTGTAAAACATTGCACTAACCACTTGACTACCGTGTCACTTACAGACTATTATAATAACTTTTCCAGTAAACCCAATAAGTTTAAAGGGACTGAGGTAAATGGGATGTGGTCAGTTTCAAGACAGCCTGGAAAATGGGAGTCTATAGAGTGATTATAGTACAGGAATAGGCTATTCAGCCCAGCTAGTCTATGCTAGCCAAGAAGTCCTTCAAAACTAGTCCCACTTGGCCCATATCCCACTGAACATTCCTTATCCATGTACCTGTCCAAGAGCTTTATAAATATGTGTTAATGTACCTGCTTCAACCACTTCCTCTGGTAGCTCATTCTATATACCGACCACTCCTTGCGGCAGCATGATAGCACGGTGGTTAGTGTAACACTACTACAGCACCAACGATTGATTCAATTCACAAAACTGTCTGGAAGGAGTTTGTATGTTCTTCCCATGACCGCGTGGATTTGCTCTGGTTTACTCCCACATTCCAAAGACTTAAGGGTTAATAGGTTAATTGGTCATGAGTTTAATTGGGTGGTGCAGCCTCATTGGACTGGAAGGGCCTGCTACCATGCTGTATCTCTTTTTAAAAACTCTGTGTGGAAAATATTGCCCCTCAGATTCCTATTAAACCTGTACATTATAGCCATAAACCTATTGTCCTCTGGTACTTGATTCACCAACCCAGGGAAAAAGATTGCACCTTATCTATGCTCTCTCATGATGTCATGTAAAATTGCCCCATTCTGCCCCTGCACAGCAATCCCAGCCTGCTCAACCTCTGTCCATCCGTCCAGTGCCTCCTCTGCAACTTAACGGCATCTTTTCCAGAGCAAGGTGACCAAAAGTGAGCATGGTATTCCAAATGGGAGTGAATTGGTGAGGCTATAATTGAATGGGAGTGTGAAATTGATCTGCAGTGAGTGAGTGTAAGGAAACAATAGAAAATGGGGCCCTGGTGACTGATTCAGATTCATTTATTTATCTTACATACATCAAAACATACAGTGAAATGCGTCATTTGCGTTAACAACTAGCATAACCTAAGGATGTGCTGGGGGCAGCTGGCTAGTGTCTCTGGCACCAACAATAACATGCCCACAATGCTCAGCAGAACACTACAAAGCAACACAACAACAACAAAACAAGCCCCTTTCCTCCCTGGGTGGAAGTATGGAAGGCAGAGCCACTGAAAGTCAGGATTGTGGGAACTAGGTAGCCAGCAAAATAGAAGAGAGCATGGGAATCAGGGTAAGCTGGTAGGCAGTGTGACAAACATTCGGTGGTGAATGAGATGCCAAACCATTGTGAGCTCTGAATGGTCAAATAGTAGATTATTCTGTATGTGCTTGGCTAATTAGCCAACAATGCAAAGCTACCAACCGCTGGATTATGATTAAATGCTTCTAAATCGGAGTTCTCCCTGAAGCCAGGGATGACTGGTTGGCCTGGAGTACCTGCTATGCAGTGCAGTCAACAAGAAGTGCTGCTACTGGCCTGGAGTGCGAACGGACAGGTGGCACCTCTAAGCCTGTTTATTAATCTGTGGAATTCCTTGCCATAGATGGCTGTGGAGAGCAGGTTATTGGGTATATTTAAGGAGGAGATTAACAGGCTCTTGGTTAGTAAGGTTACAGGAGAAGGTGGGAAAATGAGGTTGTGAGGGGAAATAAATCAGCCATGATTAAAATGGCGGAACAGATTTAATGGACTGAATGACCAAATTCTGCTCCTGTGTCTTATCATCAACAGTCATTGTGGCATAGTCTCTCCACTGATGGGCTTGTTTTTGTCTCCTGGTCTGGGATCCTCACAAGTGTGGCATTTCACACTCCTCTGGGGATGGATGAGTGGAGTCACTGTGACAGCAAAAACAGCTGAAAATGTACTTTCTAATGCTTATTACATTTCATTAAACCAAAATACTGCAACACAGTACAGGCCCTTTGGCCCACAATGTTGTGCCGACCTTTTTACCTTTCTAAGATCAATCTAACCCCCTTATATAGTATTCCATTTTAAAATCATCCACATGCCTATCTAAGTGCCTCTTAAATGTCCTTAATGTGTCTACCTCTATTACCACCCTTGACAGGGCATTCCAGGCACCCACCAATCTCTGTGTAAAAAAAGTTCTAATATCCTGTCTATCTTCCAATTTCCTTAAAATTATGCCCCATGGTATCAGCGATTTCCAACCTGGGGGGGGGGGGAGTCTCTGGCTGTCCACCCAATCTATGTCTCTTGTCATCTTGTACATCTCTATCAAGTCACCTCTCATCCTCCTTCATTCCAAGGAGAAAACCCCTAGCTCACTCAATCTAACCTCATAAGACATGCCCTCTAGTCATACAGGTAAATCTTCTCTACAACCTCTCTAAAGCTTCCACATCCTTGACCAAAACTGAACACAATATACCAATTCATAAACAAGTGATTCTGCAGATGTTGTAAATCCAGAGTAACACAAACAAAATGCTGGAGGAACTCCGCACATCAGGACCTGAAGGGTCTCAGCCCAAAACATTAAATGTTCATTCATTTCCACAGATGCTGCCTGGCATGCTGAGTTCTTCCAACATTTTGTTATGTGTTTCAGTACTCCAAGTGTGGTCTAACCAGAGCTGCAACGTTACTTCTTAGCTCCTAAACTCAATCCGACTAATGAAAGCCAACACACCATTCACTTTAACAACTCTGTCAACTTGCATTGTAACTTTGGGGGATGGATGAACATAGAAATCTATCTCCTTTGAAAGAAGTTTTAAAAACATACAATGTTTTTAATTGTAACTGCTTGAATAGCAGGAAAAGCAAAGGGACTGACGCACTCCTTGTTCAATTGAACCGAATCACGATAATAGCAGAATGGAGCTTCCTGGTACAATTTACGTAAATACACGTGGAAGGTGTGTTGCTTGGGTAACAGTAACGGAACTTTCTTTTATTCCTCAATAAAAATTTATTAAATAAGCCCCAAATACTCCTCCACCTCAGATTCCCCAAGCGACTATTCCAAAAACTAATAGCCATAGGAATATAAGAAATGTCTTTGAAACAAACTTATAATACCTCTATTATTTTCAATAAAGATTAAAGAAAATGGGTAACAATAACTGATGTGGAAAAAATGTCACATATGTGCGGAGCAAGAATGACAATGATGCAGGATGATTAAACTTTTAGAGTCACATTAGCCACTGTAGATGCGGCGCAATTTATAGAACAGAGCGGGTCGGGGGCAACGAACCAAGCCCGCTCAGAACAGAACATGCGCACTCGGAAGCCCGCGTACAGGCTGCCCAATCGATCCACCACGTGGCGGATCGGACGCATGCGCACTCGGAAGCCCGCGTACAGGCTGCTCAATCGATTCACCGCGCGGCAGATCGGCCGCATGCTCATTTGTCACGCTCTCTCCTCGATCAGATACGGTTCTGAAACTATAAGGTATGTGGTTGTGAACAGTGCAGGAGAGGGTCGTACCAGTTTCATATCTGACGCAATCTCACCTGGAAATGATGCTGACTGCTGTCTTCTTTGGTGAAAGTCAAAACTGCACTTTATAAAAAGGTTCTGTGCAATAAGCCTTTCTGACTCGGGCACCTGCAGCTTTTCAAGGCGGGAGCAGCAAGTTTGCGCCTGATTTCAGTTTTATCACAATGACCACACCTGCTGAGTTCCTCCGGCATTTGTGTATGTTGCTCAAGATTTACAGCATCTGCTGAATCTCTTGTGGCAGCCCCCCAGTGTGCAACTCCTAGAATGGATGCTGAACAAAGCCTCTGAATCAGTGAAAAGAATAGGAGGCAGCCCTTTTAGAACAGAGATGAGGAGGAATTTCTTTAACCAGAGGGTCGTGAATCTGTGGAATTCAAAGTAAATTTATGTCACCATGTACAATCCTGAGATTTATTTTCTTGCGGGCATACACAGTAAATTCAAGAAACACAATTGAATCAATGAAAGACCGTATGCAACAGGGCGGTCAAACAACCAGTGTGCAAAAGACAACAAACCGTGCAAATACAAAAGAGAAACTAGTAATAAATAGGTAAGCAATAAATATCAAGAACATAAAATGAAGAATGTTTAAAAGTGAGTCCACAGTGAATTCATTGTTACAAATAGCTGTGGGGAACAAGACACTGGGTATGTTTAAAGCGGAGGTTAATAGGTTCTTGATTAGACCATAAGACATTCGTGTAGAATTAGGCCACTTGGCCCGTCGTGGGTAATTTATTATCCCTCTCAACCCCATTCACTTGTCTTCTCTCCTTAACCTTTGGCCCCCTGACTAATCAAGAACCTATCATTATTAAGGGTGTCAAAGGTTACAGAGGATGGTGGGAAGCAGGAGAATAGGGATGAGAGGGATTAAAAAATCAGTCACGATGGAATGGCGGAGCAGAGTCGATGGGCCAAATGTGCCTATATTTACCTATTAACTTCCCTGTTCTTATTCTATCCAAGATTACCTAAAACAAAAAAGACAGGGTCAGTCCTGCCCAATCTATACAGCTGTATATCAGAAGCAGGTTTAGTATCACTGACATGCGTCATGAAATTTGTTGTTTCAAAGTTCAAACTAAATTAATTATCCAAGTACGTTTATGTCTCCATATACAACCCTAGATCCCTTTTCTTGTGGGCATACTCTAAATTCAAGAAACAGTAGAACCAATGAAAGACCACACCCAACAGAACAAATAACCAGTGTGCAAAAGGCAACAAATTGTGTACAAATACAAAAGAAAATAATAATAATAAAAAACAAGCAATAAGTATCAAGAGCATGAGATGAAGAGCCCTTCAAAGTGAGTCCAAAGGGTGTGGGAACATTTCAGTGATGGGGCAATTTAAGTTATCCCCTATGGTTCAAGAGCCTGATAGTTAAGCAGTAATGTTCCTGGACCTGGTGGTGTGGGTCCTACGGCTCCTGTACCTTTTTCCTGGTGGCCTCAAGGAAAAGAGAGCATGGCCTGGGTGGTGAAAGTCCTTGGTGATGGAAACTGCTTTCCTGTGACAGCACTTGGTAGATGTGCTCATGATGGAGCAGGCCATACCTGTGATGGACTGGGTCATATTCACTACTTTTTGTAGAATTTTCCATTCATGAGTTGAGTTTTCCACACCAGGTCATAATGCAACCAGTCAATATATCTTCATAACATTTTGAAGTTTTAGGTGTCATGCCAAATCTAAGGAAGTAGAGGCACTGCCATCCTTTCTTTCTAATTGCACATATGAGCTGGGCCCAGGACGGAGCCTCTGAAATTATAACACGGAGGAATTTAAAGTTGCTGACTCTCTCCACCGCTGATCCCCTGATGAGAACTGGCTCATGGACCTCAATCAGCTACATACAAGAGAAAATCTGCAGATGCTGGAAATCCAAGCCACACACAACATTCTGGAGGAACTCTGTAGGCCAGGCAGCATCTATGGAAAAGAGAATAGTTGACGTTTCGGGCCAAAACCCTTCAGCAGCTTGGTTTTGCTGATAATGACTGAGAAATTGTTGTGGCGCCACTCATCAGATTTTCAATCTTCCTCCTACATATATGCTGATTGGTCACCACCTTTGATTTGAGCCATCAACAGTGGTCGAACAGTGCAAGATATAAAATTATAAATTACAAAAATTAATAAATAGTGCCAAAGACAAACAACTGGTTGGTGTTTATGGGTCCTTCCCAGTTTATAACAGGGTTCTGTTCCTGAGAGCAATTTGTAACCACTTTGCAAGGTAGAAATGCAGCCACCGGGCAATATATTTAAATAAAATCATAGGCCATCCAGGTTTAACTCAGCCAGTCAGATTTCTCCAAAGGTGCAATAATGTTGCCACAAGGAGCTGAAGAAGAAGGAATCTGATAGGAAAGGAGAGTGGACCATGGGAGAAAGGGAAGGAATGGGGCATAAGAGGGAGGTGATGGGCAAGTGAGGAGAGAAGGGCAGGAGATACCTCCTTCCCCAACTGGCAAGGGATACCTGCAGCATCCTGTTGGTCTTGTAGTGGCACAGTAGTGTAGTGGTTAGTGTAGCTGAATTCCTGTAGCATTTTGTGTGTATTGCTCAAGATTTCCAGCATCTGTGGAATCTCTTGTGTACCAATTTAAACTTTTCCCTATCCAATCATCCTGCCTACCAAGTGAAAGGGGTGGGGTTGAGAGCTAAAATTGATTTGAATGGCAAAACTGTACAGACTGGAATATCAATGAAAGGCATAATTGTCATTTATAATGAAGTCAAGAGATTGAAGTTTCTCACTCCCAAGTAAGGATAGCACAGTAGCATATCAGTTAGCTTAATGCTTTACAGTACCAGCGATCAGAAGATTGTGGTTTAATTCCCGCAGCTGTCTATAAGGAGTTTGTATTTTCTGCCTGAGGCAGTGTGCATTTGCTCCAGATGTTCTGGTTTCCTCCCTTAGCATGGGAAGAAACTAGAGCACCTGATGAAACTGCAGATGCTGGAAATCATAAGCAACACGCACGAAGTGCTGGAGGAACTCAGCAGGTTAGGTAGCATCTGTGGAGGGGAATAAAGAGTAAATGTTTCAGGCCAAGATGATCCATCAAGACTGGAAAGGATGTCTTCTCGCAGGATTTCTTTCCCCTTGTCTTTCCCCTCCTCAGTCTCTCCCATTTCACAATAGTCATGGTTAGCAAGTTGTAGGCATGCTCTGTTGGCACCGGAAGCACTGTGACCTTTCCAGCCCATCCTTGGACTGTGATGGTTGCCAACGCAAACGATGCATTTTGCTGTAGGTTTTGAAGTTTTTGCTGTACGTGTGGCAAATAAAACTAATCTTTTGATTTTTTAATCTTTATTTGTGTACTACTTGTTTAGTCAACTGCTGGAATTTAATTAATTACGGTTCAGGCCATGTCAGAAACGAGCCACGCTCCCGAATAATGGCTTCAAGACAAATTCAAGGAAACAAAGTTTATTAACAGTTCTGCAGAGCTGGGCCCCTTCAGAGAAGGGAACCCTGAACCTTACAGGGCAGCAGGTTTTATCCTTCTTCCTTACCCCTCCCCTCCCTGACTCGGGAGGTACACAGTGTTTTCCCATTCCATATTTGGAGTTGTTTTTTTACACGTTTCTGTAAAACAATAGTCCATATCTCAGGACTTCAATGATTCCACAAACAGTTAATTTTGTCAAGGCTTCTGCATTCATAATTAGATCACCCTTGTTTACAGACTTTAACCCAGACATAATTAAATCACATTTGTCCCTAAACATAATTAAATCACATTTGTCCTTTGACTTTAACCCGGACCTGTCAGAAACGCACATCTTAATTTTGAATCTTACAGGCCATTAAATGGAATGCCTTATAACGACAAATAATGCAACCTGAAACAACGATTTTGCTAGTGTTGTCTATTTTCTCTTCAGAACAAGCCTGTTCACTTCATGTTCAACAGGAAGCCTCAATTAGCTGTTCACACATAGATGAGAATTCCATCCCAAAACACAGTTAATGGCAACCAGCCTGGTTTTCCAACTAATGAGCTCTGGAGCCACCTTATGGCTTCCAGAAACATGGCAATGGAGGAAATGAAACAAGGGAAATAATTTTTAAAGAGCTGATGCACCATCAATAACTCACGCTGAGACTTAGGAAGCGAGATATCGGCTTTTATTGACTGGAAGAATAAACAACACTACATCCTGGGGAAAATGAGGGAGAGCAGCAGCCCACAGTCGCCTTTATACAGGGGTCTGTGGGAGGAGCCACAGGAGCAGTCAGCAGGGGTCTGTGGGAGGAGCCACAGGAGCAGTCAGCAAGGTCTGTGGGAGGAGCCACAGGAGCAGTCAGACAGGTATATCTAGTTCACCACAAGAGCAACGTACACAAAATTATGGAGGGACTCAGCAAGTCAGGAAGCATGTACAGAGCAGAAAAAAAAGTCAATGATTTGAGCCGAAACTCTTCATCATCCTGATGAAGGGTCTTGGCCCAAAATATCAGCTGCTTATTCCCCTCCAAAAATGCTGTCTGACCTGCTGAGTTCCTCCAGCATTTTGTGTGTTGCTCAAAGATTTCCAGAATCTGCAGAATAGTCACTTGTTATTTATTTATTGAGATTATTTAGTGCAGAACAAGCTTTACCAGCCCTTCGAGCTGCACCACCCAACGACCTCTGATTTAACCCTAGCCTAATCACAGGACAATTTACAATGATTAGTTAACCAAACAACTGGTATGTCTTCGGACTGTAGAAGAAAACTGGATCACCTGGAAGAAACCCACAGGGAGAAAGTACAAACTCCTCACAGACAGCTGCAGGAATTGAACCCAAGTCACTGGTGTGGTAGAGTGGATAGAGTGTTGTGCTAAGCACGGAGCTACTGTGCCGCTTGTGTTCCTGTGTTAACAGCTCTTCAGTAGTCTTTGATGCCTGTGTATTTTGGTTTGAACTGTTTTCCGTGGGTTAAGCTGGAAAGAGGGTAGAAAAGGTTCACAAGGATGTTACCCAGAGGTGAAGATTTGAGAGACTGGATAGGCTGGAGCTGTTTTTCCTGGAGCATAGGGAGACTTATGGAGGTGTATAAAATCATGAAGACCATAGAAAAGGTGAACGGCTGCAGATTTTCACCAGGGTAGGGGAGTCTAAATCAAGTGAGGCCTAGGTTTAATGTGAGAGGGGAAAGATTTTCACATTGTTGGATCTCTGTTTATTTTCTGATCGTTAGGGTTCTTCCAGGAGCCAGAAATGACGGATAGTCTTAATTCCAAGGTTTCAGTTTATTTTAGAGTATGAGCAAACATACAGATACTAAACAAGCTAAATAAAAAGCTGAGAAACTCCACTGATAGGTAGAATGAATGTAAAGATAGAAGGAATAAAGAAGCCAAGATAGTGCCTCTGAAGAATCTATCACTTTTATAGACAAGAAAAGGCATTCCTTAGATAAGAATAAATTAGTTAATAAGCTACATAATTAAAACAATTACATCACATGTGTAATGTGCTAATACTCGGCCAATGAGAAAGGTAATAAATCGCTAGTTTAGCTGCTCTACCGCTTTCTGCAGTGAGTGTGAAAAATACATGAGTTTGTTGAAAAGTACATACCTTATAAAAAGGATTATTTTAAAAAAACAGTGGTTTCCAACAACTTGGAGGGTGGTGGGTTTATGGAATGAGCTGCAAGATTCAGATTTAGATTAATTTATTTTTCACATCTATATCAAAACATACAGTGACATGTGTCCTTTGCATTAACAACCAACACAACATAAAGATAAACACAAGAAAGTTCTGCAGATGCTGGAAATCCAAAGCAACACACACAAAATGCTGGAGGAATTCTGCAGGTCAGACAGTATCTAGGGAAATGAATAAACAGTTAACGTTCAGGGCTGAGAACCTTAATCAGGACTGAGATGAAAGGGGGGAGATGCCAGAATAAAAAGGTGGGGGAGGGGGAAGAGGACAAGCTAGAAGGTGATGGGTGAAGCCAGGTGGATGGGAAAGGAGAGTGGACCATGGAAGTGAGGGAAGGAGGAGGGGACCCGGGGGAAGTAATAGGCAGGTTAGAAGAGATAAAAGGCCAGAATGGGGAAGAGGGGAAGGAAAAAAATATAGCTAAACATGTGCTGGGAGCTGCAAGTGTCACACTTTCTGGCACCAGCATACCATGCGCACAGAACAACGCAAGTAGCAACAACAGCAAAAGAAGCCCCTTTTCCACTCTCCCACCCACCCTCCATCTCATACACACAGACCTCCAGCCTCAGGACAGGCCCTCTCTGGGCCTCCAACTACCAATCCTTGGTCCCTGATCCTCTGTCTCGCAGACACTGGGCCTCCAACCTCCAGTCCCTGGCAGACTCGCAGACCTCCAACCACTGCCAACCCAGGAGCTGCAACCTTCAGGCCTCAACCCTGGGATCGCCAGCTTCATTCTTTGACCTTCAGACTTGCTGATCCCTGAACTTCAACCTCCAGCGTTGACCTCTGTACTTTGTCGATCTCTGGGTATCGACCACATAAGTAGAAAGGGGTACAATTACAACATTTAAAAGTCATTAGGATTGGTACATGTGTTGGAAAGGTTGGTATAGATATAGGCCAAACACAAGCAAATAAGACCAGCTCATTGGGATATCCTGGTCAGCATGTATAAGAAGGGCCAAGGAGCCTGTTTCTGTGCTGTGTAACTCTATGACCTTAATACAAGAAATGCAGAATGTTCCAAACCTTTTCAAAACCTTTATTCCGAAAGCAATGTAGCCTTTCCATTGCTGCAAGTGAGTTTATCTCTGCGATGGTCAATTCCAGGAGCAAATACATTAGCCTGCACATCCTCTCAGTTGTATTAGCAAATAGAAACTTGCCAAAGATTGCATCAATGTATGAGCGTGGTAAATCCCAACATCTGTTCTGAAATATCAGTCCAAGGTTGGTTGCAGAAGACAGCAGAAAAGGTAAAATATAAGTTAAGGTCATAAATTTAACTCTTCAGAGAAAAAAAATTGCAGAATGAATAGAAATGGTTAGAATTAGGTAGAAGCAAAATCTGACTGAAATAGGAGAACTGACTGATTTTGTAACACCAAAGAGAACTGATAAAATTGGAATTTTACCTGTCAAAGTGGATAGAAAAAATCACTACCAACCCTGCAAATTGCCTTTTCCAAAAGCTCCTTCTGGAAAGTGCTATAGGCCTATTAAAACAAAAACTTAACGTCATCTTAAAAGTTAATCTGACCAACTATTCTCAGTCAGCCCATCACTGTACTTCCCTGTAAACACTTCAAACCTCTTCTTATTATTCTGTTTAGATTGTAAATACATTCTGGTATTTATGTTTTATGCACATTTTATTCTACATTCATACCTTAAGCTCTAACTTTATTTTGTATATATGGTACTTTTTTCTTTAGAATTGTTTAATGTTTTTTATTGCATGTTGCTCTCTGACCAATACCCACATTGAGTTCCTAATACATGTAAATATATATGGCAAATAAAGTTGGTCTTTAAATGAACCAAGTGAAAAGCAAAAGCATTTACCCAATGACTCAAGATGTACTGGGGAATGGCCACTCTGTAGATATACATAATGGAACAGGTTCTCAATTTGCTAAATTGGGTATAAAACTGAAAATAGAGATCCTTATAGAAATGATGAAGGGTGGTTAGAGCAACTTATGATAAAACTCGTTGTGCTAA